>NC_056733.1:631779403-631781903 GCF_019279795.1 Protopterus annectens
AATCCCCAACTATGTTCCTCTGTAAGATTTCTGAAGAAGTTCAATTGTAAAAAATAAACGAACGAAAGCGCTCAAATCTTTACTACTGGCTCAGGTCTGGGTTATTTCTCGTGCTCAACCAGGTATACCTTTCTCAGTATTAGTTTAAAGCAGCCGCTCACCCTGGTGATAGTTTCTTTTAGTTGTTATATATATATATATATATATATATATATATATATATATATATATATATATATGTGTGTGTATACTTTGTTCTTTATTTCTTTGTTATTTATAGCACGTTTTGTACTGAATATTTTTCTAGCTAGTTTCACTGTGTGTGAGGTACTAACTGGAAATTGCCCACTTTTATTAAGCATCTGTTGGATTGTTTCTGATAACTTGTTGCAGTTAAACTCTTTCTAGAGGCTCCTTTAGCTTTTTAAAACGTTCATTTAAAGGCTCACTGCTGCTTTTCTGCTGTGAGAAACATTTCTGCAGTTTGTTTCCCACCCTCCCTATTGGTATGGTGTTTTTATAGTTGGTGGCTTTGCAGTTGCCTGCCCCTAGTGTAAATTTGATCTGGGACCATCCTCCCAGTCTAGTGTCATTACCTCATTCGACCCAGTACAGGGAGAACATTTGAGAAGGCCAATCAGCTTAGTTTCTGCTACTCCTTTCTCTCTTTCCACTAAAAAAAAAAATTCTAATCCTGTTTCCTGCCTTTCCTGTGGGTAGTCTAGCCTGGATATATATTTGCTGTGTCCAGGTCTATTTGTAGGCTTCTAGGCCCCCAAGCCTTTCTCTGTTGGAGGGAAGCCTTCTAGCTTAATTTTGTTTCTTAGAACTAGCCAGTTTTTTGTTTCAGCACTCTTCTATTTCATTGAGCTCAGCACTTGTTCAGAACTTATTGTAAGCACTAAATAAGCTATAAATTACTACAGCACTCAACTTTTCCTCACTGTCTAGAGGAAAACATTTTCTAGTACTTCACAAATAAGCACCTATCCAGGCATGTGTAAGGGTCAGCTCCCTGTGTTTTCTTCTGTCTACCTGATGAATCTGGGCATCTTGGGGCAATGCAGTAATTGCCTCATGTACACAGACAACCCTCTCCTCCTACCACCCAACACTACAACCTGTTAGAGATGCACTTATATAGCCAAACTGGAAGCAAAGCTCTCTTCACCCAAGATTGGACTTGACCGTCAAGAGGAGAAGGTAAACACGTGCACCACACCACACTCAGCACATAGTCCCTCAAAACCTACACCACCGAAGCACACACATAAACACAAAACACATACCTACATTCGCAGAGGCTCTCAGTAAAAACCTGCCCAAGCAACACGGACCTCCTAAGCAGAAACACAAGCAAACTCCACCCCCAACACAACCCAAATGACACACAGCCCACAAACTCAGTGTGCCACTCAACCACAGCCCATAAGGTATAACAACGTACCCAACACTCTAGTCATAGGTGACTCTATAGTCAGGCACACTGATGTTCCACTCACTAGGCTAAACAAGGAGAAAGTTACTGTCAGCTGCTTGTCTGGTGCCAGGATCCGCCACATAACGCATGCACTCAGGTCACTCCACAACAAGTACAAATATTACTCTGTCATTGTCCATGTTGGTGTGAATGACCCGAGACGTACCTCTTTGGACTACATGAAAAGGGACATGGAGGAGCTGTACGATCTTGTAGCCGAGGCAGGTATGACCCTAGCCCTGAGTAGCATCCTGCCATCACCCAGAATGATACCACAGTACAAGGACAAAATGATTGACTTCAACAATTGGCTAAGCTTCTGGTGTCATTCTAAGGGGCTCCAGTATGTGTCTGCCTGGGATGACATGATCGACAAGCCACGATGCTTTGCCAGAGATGACCTGCACCTGTCGCCCCTGGGATTCCGGATACTGGCGAAGTCTCTAGCCACCCCTGTAGTGCCTTTTTTAGACAATGTTCAAATGACAAATTCACCACCTTAACAGGTACAGGCAAGAAGAATCTGAGGATATTGCTACTCATTGCTAAAAGTCTAAACCTCAAACTGCACTCTCTCAAGGCACTCCTTAAAATGGAGAACATCAACATCTGTGCAGTGACAGAGACCTGGCTCAAGGCTCCAGAGTGTACCCCTGCATTACCAGGCTATAATTCATACCACACCTTTCGGCCACCTAACCTGGACCGAAACACTAAAGGCTGAGGTGTGTCCGTATTTATTAAGGATATCTACACCTCCAGGCTAGTTGCTCAGCATAATGCATCCGAGATTATCCAAGTGCAACTTACTCTGGGCAAGACCGCAATCCAAATTGTAGCTTGCTACAGATCCCCCACCATGCCCCAGGATTCCCACTCCTCATTTCTTAATATACTGGAAAATATTCGGGTACAACCTAACACCCTAATAATGGGCAGTTTCAACTACCCTACCATTAACTGGGTAAACTACTCGTGTACCAACTCTTGTGTTCAACGTTTTCTGGAATTCATAAGTTC
>NC_056733.1:632089403-632255297 GCF_019279795.1 Protopterus annectens
CATTACGTAGTTTATTCTCCGCCAACAGTATATTCCAATGTCTATCTATGATATTCATGAACCCCCGAGTGTTACGTCCATAAGTAGTAACCAGCCTTAACGGCTGCTGAGCCCCGTCCCGGTTATGATCCTTATAACGCAATAGATCCTCTCTGTTCAAATTAGAAGCCCATTGTTTGGCCATACTAACAGTACCTGAACGATACCCTCTATCTTTAAATCTGCAAACTAAATCATCACAAACAGTGGCATAGGACTGTTGGTTAGAGCATATTCTCCTAGCTCTTAAAAATTGTGATTTCGGTATATTCTGGATGATATGTTGTGGGTGGAAGCTGGTGGCATGTAGTAAAGAGTTATATTCTGGAAATTTCCTAAATAATGTAGTTGAAAGAGTATGATCTTCATTCCTATTGATTTCCACATCCAAAAAAATCATTTTTGATCTGTGGAAATTCATCTTAAATTCAATACCCCATATATTGTTCAAGTAATCAAGAAATTCCAGAAGATATTGCTCATCAGCCTTCCACACCAACCAACAATCATCCAGATAACGACGCCACATATCCATTTCACACATGTAAATGTTGTGATTGGCATCATAAATTATTACCTCCTCAATATATGCCATAAAAAGATCTGCATAAATGGGTGCAAAAGATGCACCCATAGCGGTACCTTTGGTTTGCCAGAAACATTTGTTTTGGTAATAAAAAACATTGCTGGTCAATACATATTCTGTAAGGCAAACCAAAAAGGTATTAAACCCAGGTTTATATAAACCGGATCTAACTAGCCAATAGTCCAATGCTTGTAGGCCTGCCCAGTGTGGAATGTTAGTGTAAAGGGACGTGATGTCAAGGGTACATAGTAACCAATTGGGTTCAAGTTGAATTTCATTAATAATGTCCAAAAATTGCGTGGTGTCTTGAATCCTAGCTCTAGTAAACACAAGCAAAGGTTTTAAATATTGAGTCAGATATTCAGACAATGGTTCAGTAAGAGAACCATGTCCTGAAACAATAGGTCGACCTGGGGGATTGTTAACATGTTTATGTATCTTAGGAAGCAAATACAGGTACTGTTTCTTAGGAGACAGAACAGTCAGTTGTTCTTTAGTCGCGTGTGTAATTATACCCTCCCACACTGCTAATGTAAGAAACTGTTCAATCTTACACTGAAAATTAGGGGATGGGTCCACAGGCATCTCCATATAATAATCCTTGTTTCCCAGTTATCTCATAGCTTCCTCATCATATAAGTTCTTATCTAATACCACCACCGCCCCACCTTTATCAGCTTGTGTGATAACTAAATTTCGATTATTAACAAGCTCATCAAGGCCACCTACTTCCTCATTGGACAAATTATTATAGGATATAGAAAAATCCTTATAATAATAATGTAGATCCTGTAATACATTTTTTTGAAAAACACCCACCAATTGTGTCATGGGTGGAATAAAAGAAGATTTTTTAAACTTGAACTCATGCAATTTGCCCCCACCACTATCTGCATATAACAATTTCAGGTTTAGCAGTCGACAAAAATTAACCACATCTTGGGCTAAAGACTGTTCAGGTACAAAAAAAACGGGAACAAAATTCAGTCCTTTGTTTAATAATTTATTCTGTGTGACAGTTAACTCAACAGAGGAAATATTATGTACATTGGAATGACATATTAATGTTCTGTCATCATTTTCAGGAGTGCCTCCATACTCTGTTTTGGTGTATCTTTTTTTATGTTTCCGTCCCCCTCGTCTGTAAGTGAAGCGGAAGGGTGTGACAAATTATCACGTTTGGCATTAGGCAAAACCTCCAAATGGTCCTCATCAAGTTCACCTTCTGTATTGGAGGAAGTATCCTCCCCTGAAGTAAAATTTGAAGAATCCAAACTATTCTTAAGAATAGATTTAGGTCTCTTTCTTTTCGGGGTTGAAAATCTCTTATTCCCCTTATCATTCTCCCTAGGTAACTTAAAGGAGACATTTTTGGAAATATCAAAAGGTTTACCTTTTTCATAGTCGCCTACATCTCTAAAGAATTTTTTGATTTTCCTTTCCTTTAAAATTACTTCCATCTTAGATAAATGCGATGTCAGTCTTTTAATTTGTGTTTGAAAGGAATCACAAGTTTCAAATTTGCTGGCATCTAAGCATATAGTTTCCAAATCTTTAACCCCTTTATGTACTTTCCGTTCATAAAAATCTGCCAAGGCATCAACAAATTTAGAGGAAGCCAACTGCTGAACATGACCCCAGTCCTCTAATAACTTGTCATCAATATTTGAAACCAAAGGCTGCACCTTCACCCTAAGGCCCCGAGGTGTAATATTTTTCCGTTGATATGCCTTAAAAAGGCGTAAATGCCAAACATTGGTCCTGACCATTTTCATGTTTTTACTGAGTAAACTAAAAAATATGTCACATTGACTGTTCAGATTAGCTTCACCAACAGAAGAAGAATGTGTTGAACTGTGCGGACCCAAGCCAAACACAGAAAGATCATCCATATCAGATGATAACCCCTGAATAAGGGGTGACAATGCCATAATTTAATCCAGAGGACCAAACCACACCAAGACACAAATTAAACTAATAAATCCTAGCCCCAAACAAACCTTGGTATAGCACCAACTACACCTGTATATCAATGAAGAGGGTACAGACCATATAGACAACCAATAATTTAGGCCTGCTCATTCAAAAGAAGCAAAAAAGACCAAAATACAATAAACAGTAATGAAGTATATCATAATAGAACATCATACTGTGTATAGGTCTTGTAGAAATAGCTATTCCCTTGCATACACAAATACCATAGGCAGCCAAGTGGAAAAATTGAACTATCAAATTATCAAACTGCGTATTTGTGTAAAATCGGTTCCCTTCTACACAAAGAATGAGCAAATGAGCCTAAGAATCCAATTATATCTAAAGTTTTATGTTGTCCCCTAAAGGCACATGTGAAATCAGCCCCAAAATATATCAATAACATGTAGCACAAGCTATAATTAAAATTGAATGAACCTATATATAAGTCTGGAAAATCCAATGGACCAAAAAATGGTAACCATAATAAATAAGTTACCAAAAAACATTCTCCAAATGGGCAAACCCAATAACTGAACATCAAAACATGGCAGGTCAAGACCAAATGTGAAGAATATAAAATAGATACCAAAACAGAGAAATACCATTAAGGATCATTAAACTTGGGGCTTTGTTCCCACCTGGTCTTAATGACCAATTTTGATTTATTGATTATGTATTCCCATTGGTTCTTCTATGCTCCCAGTTCTATATATGTATAGTTACTGGGTTGGTCTCTGTATTTATTTTGTATTTTCACTGATGAAGGCTCTGTTGAGCCAAAACCGGTCTGTATGAGCATTTCTGATTCATGAGGGATTTTTCCTTCATGTGTGATTAAATATCTTTTTCAGTCACCAACAGCTGCTGGCTTTGTTCGTCTTTTGGATTTCTGAGTTTGTAGCCATGCAGTGTCTTCCGTGCATCTGTTTTGGGACTACAAGGACATACCACCCACAAGCATGGAAAGTGGATGCCCTCTCTTTCAGCTGGAGAACTCTAACAGTGTATGCATTTCCACCTCTTCCATTAATGACCAAGGTCTTACTGAAGATCAGGACAGAGCAGCCAAAAGTGGTTCTGATAGCTCCGGACTGGCCAAGACAGCACTGGTACCCACTGTTAGAGCATGTCATGCACGAAACCATGGCCTCTTCCACAATGGCCACTTCTCCTGACACAGCACAATTACAAAACTCTGCATTCCAACCTGAAAACCTTGCAACTAACGGCCTGGAAAATACCTTGATTCCTACCCAGGATAAGCTATCCAAGAGAGTGAAGGATATCATCATGGAAGCTTGCCGGCCTTCCACAAGAAAGGCATATTCAGCGAAATGGAAAAGATTTCACACTTGGAGCACCACAAAGGGCCTAGATGTGAAAGTGATGAACATGGCACATATCCTGAAATACTTGGCAGAAATGCTCCACAATGGCCTGTCTTACTCTTCCATTAAAATTCATGCTTCAGCAATTTCAGCAGAGTACGATACTGATCCACCTGTCTTCTCTCATCCTCTCCTAAGACAGTTTCTAAGAGGAATTAAAAACATCAATCCTCCAAGGAAACCACCAGTGCCTACTTGGGACCATAACTTCGTGTTGGAAAAATTAACACTGCCTCACTTTGAACCAGCAGCATCTGCAGAACTACAGTTCCTGTCTTGGAAGACTGCCTTCCTTCTGGCCATAACCTCAGCAAGAAGAGTATCTGAGTTACAGGCCCTCATGGCAGTACAGCCATTTCTTATTTTTCATCAGGACAGAGTCTCATTGAGAACCAATCCTTCATTTATGCCAAAGGTGGTATCCAGGGTCTCATTAAACCAAGCTATTCACCTGCCTACCTTCTTTCCAAATCCACAAAACAAAGGGGAAAAGCTTCTGCACACCCTGGACATACACAGTTGTGCTACTACTTGGACAGAACTAAAAGTTACAGAAAAACTGACCAGCTGTTTGTAGTATATGCTGCTGGTGCACAAGGAAAAGCAATTTCCAAACGGACAATTTCAAAATGGATAGGGAATTGCATTCATTTTTGTTACTCCTTTCATGGAAAAACTGTGCCAGCTAACATTAGACCTCATTCCACCAGAGCCACAGCCACCTCCACAGCCTTCTTAAAGAGGGGTGGCTACTAAGGACATTTTAGAAGCTGCTACATGGAGCTCCATGCATACATTTTCCAAGCATTACAATTTACCTTTATATTCCAGATCCAGAGCAGGCTTTGCTAAGGCAGTCCTGCAGGGCATTTTAGCTACACCATCCTTTACATAGATCCTCCACCTCCAGATTGGCTATGGTATTCTACCCATATGTGATGACTGCAGATGCATCCTTGAAGGACATAGTACAGTTTTGTACCTACCATAAATGTAGATGTCTGATAGGTATGCATCTGCAGTCAGGTTTACCCTCCCTCCTTCCCCTCTGTGGTATTTATTGGGTACTTTTCCCTCTCATAGCTAGCTGGGGTTATCTATTATGGTGTATTTGTTTTATATATATATATATATATATATATATATATATATATATATATATATATATATATATACATACATATATACATACATATACATATATATTTCTGTGCATTTTTGGAATTTATTGCATTTCTCCAAATTTAGCCTTCCTTAGAGGGCACCTGGCATCTGGGGCAAGAAAAACTGAGGAAGATGGCGTCGGCTGACACTTTTATACCCCAGGCGCTCTGACATCAGGGAAAGGGCGACATCAGCCGACGCCGGACCCAGACTTTGGAATCCGGCCGACCGAAGGGCTGCCTGAGGCAGGACAACCCATATGTGATGACTGCAGATACATACCTATCGGACATCTACATTTATGGTAGGTACAAAACTGTACTTTCCTCCTGCTCCCAGGAAACCTGACAGGTACTACAGGGTCCCTGATTCTCCTCTGTTTCTTTTCAGGAATCCGTGGGTGGGTCCAGAGGTTATTTCTCAGGGCCCTAAAGGAGTTAAGGCCACCATTACTAGGAATCCTGTTCCCTCTGACAGAGAGTCTAGGAACCTAGATAGGTGGGGCAAGAAGGTTTATACCTCTGCCACCCTAGCTGTTAGAGCTACCAATTGTCTAGCACACCTTGGAGGCTATTAGGTCTAGGATAGCAAGTGTAACTCTTTTGGCAGAGAGCAAAGACATGCAGGATTTACTGAATTCCGCCAGTCTGGTCAATAAGCATTCTTTACCTTGTGGTTTTGACATCCTTGAGGCCTCCAGCAGGGCTACGGCTACTGGATCTGTTATTAGAAGGCATGCTTGGCTCAGAGAACAGCCTCTTCCAGAACCTGTCAAGGCTAAGCTTTTGGATGTACCTTTGCATAAAGACAGTCTTTTTGGCAGCAAAGCAGAGGAGGTACTGAAGAAGATGGAGGATAAGGCCAAGTCCATGCAAACTGTTAAGGATTTTCTGCAAGTTCAACCCCCTCACGTTAGCAGGAATTACCCTTCCAAGAGTTGGACCATTCCTGATACCAGCAGACCTAACGGTTTCAGGACTAGAGGTTACAAGTCTTCTAGGGGGCAGGGGACTACCCCTCAAAGGTGTAGGCATTGGCAGGCTTCCACTTCTAAAGGGGGAGGCTCCAAGCCTGCATCTCAATCAAAACACTCTCAATGACTTTTTACAACTTCTGCTTATTCTTGCTTGCCGGGAGAGTCCTTTAGGGAAAGGTTGTCCCTTTTTGCAGATGTCTGGGTCACTATTACAAATGGCAAATGGGTGCTCAGAACGGTGTTCCTAGGGCACAAGTTTTCTTTCCGCACCTTTCCAGCTCCCAAGGGATTCCCAGACATTCCTTCAAACCAAAGGGCAGAAGTAGAAAAACAAATTTTGTCTCATCTGGGAGCAATAGAATCAGTTCCTGCTCAGCAGGTAGGCCAAGGCTTTTATTCCAGGCTTTTCCTAGTCCCAAAAAAAAAAGGCACCTGGCGTCCTATCCTGAATCTTTCCATTCTGAACTCTTTTCTAGTGATTCCAAAGTTCAAAATGCTCACTGCATCAGTTGCTACCACTGCTAGAACAGGATTCCTGGCTGGTAATCTTGGATCTCAGAGGTTAACTGCACATTCCTATCAGGGAAAGCTGCAGGCAATACCTTTGTTTCAGAGTGGGCGAGCAACATTACCAATTCTCTGCGCTGCCCTTTGCCTTATCTACTGCTCCCAGAGTCCTCACAAAGTGCCTGGCCCCAGTCATTGCTTTTTGAGGGCAGAAAAAAAATTCAGATTTACCCATACTTGGACGACTGTCTGATCTAAGCAAGTTCTCAGGAACAGCTATTAAAGGATCTGGAATTCGTAAAGACTTCTGTCTTCCCTGGGTTACACACTCAATGTGGAAAAATTGAAAATGGTGCCATCCAAGGAGATAACATTCCTGGGAGCGAGTCTGAACAAAGCCACCCAGATGATATATCTCACCCAGGAGAAGCAGACAACTCTTTCAGTTTATTTCAAGGAGTTGGCAAGCCTGTCCCAGTTCCCTGCAAGGAAATACCTGCAAGCTCTGGGATTCATGGCATCTTGTATTGTCATGATTCCATATGCAGGACTGCATATGAGGAAATTGCAATGGTACCTCAGGAACATTTGGTGTCAACACACAGAGGACCTGGATATGATGATTCCTCTGCTTCCATCTCTGCAGGTGGAGTTTCTATGGTGGGCAACAGCCTGTCTTCAAAACAAATGCATGACTTTTTGGACACCTCTTGCCACTCAAGTTCTGACTACAGATGCATCAGACTGCACCTGGGGAGCACACCTGGATGGCAGATGCATACAGGGATGTTAGAACGCCCAGCAGATGCACCTGCACATAAATCTAAAGGAATTGATTGCAGTTCAGCAGGCCTTACTAGCTTTCAAGCATCTTCTTTCTCCAGGGACCCTGCTTGTCCGGACAGACAACATCACAGTCATGTGGTACATCAATAAGCTGGGAGGGACTCACTCTTACCCCCTGTGCAGGCAAAGCATGAATCTTTGGTCCATAGTAGCATCCCTGGGCCTCCATCTCCTAGCTCAGTTTCCTCCAGGAAGGCTCAGTGTTTTGGCAGACCAGTTGAGCAGGCAAACTCTGGGTCCTCATGAATGGCAGTTGAACAGGGCAGTCTTTTACAGCATCATTCAACGTTGGGGCACTCCTCAGGTGGATCTTTTCTCCTCCCCAGATAACCATCTGCTACCTCTCTTTTTCACCAGACAGCAGCACAGCAAAGCCTGGAAAGTGGATGCTCTGTCCTTCCCTTGGACGTTGCTGTCAGTGTACACCTTTCCTCCTCTTCCCGGAGTATTAGTGAAGATCAGGGACGAACGTCCAAGGACTGTTCTCATAGCTCCGGACTGGCCCAGACAGCGTTGGTATCCACTGCTTCACAGTCTCTCCCATCTTCCTCCTTGGTATCTTCCTCTGAAGCCAGATCTTTTGGTTCAGGAAAGGGGAAACATTCTACATCCTCATCTTCAGTCTGTCCATTTGGCAGCATGGCTCATTGTATGACTCCTTCCCTTTTTTCCTCCCTTTCCCAACAGGTGGTTGACGTGCTGAGGGAGGCCAGGAGGCCTAGCACTAGGAACTCCTATGCTGGCAAATGGGAAAGGTGTTCTCACTGGATGCAGGCTAGAGGGGAGTCTGCTTCTCAACATACCCTTCCTCTGATCATGGAATACCTGGCTGATTTGCTTCAGGGTGGTCTTTCTTTTTCCTCTATCAAGATCCATACTTCAGCCATCTCTGCTCATTGTTCTCTTGAACAGCCCATTTTCTTTCATCCTCTGATGAAAATGTTTCTCAGAGGTGCTTGCAATTTAAAACCTCCCAGAAGAGCACCTACTCCAGCCTGGGATCTTAATTTTGTTCTGGAGAAACTCGCTCTTCCTCCTTTTTAGCCCACTGCCTCTGCAGATTTAAAGTTTCTCTCTTGGAAGACTGCCTTCCTCTTGGCTATAACTTCAGCAAGGAGTGTTTCAGAACTGCAGGCTTTGATGGCCATGGAGCCTTTTCTTATTTTCCATGCTAATAGAGTCTCCCTGAGGACTAATCCCTCCTTTATGCCTAAGGTGGTTTCCAGCCTGACTCTTAATCAGTCCATACACCACCTTTCCTAATCCTCGCATTAGAGGTGAAAGGGAACCTACATTCTCTTGATGTGCACAGGCAGCTCAGGTTTTACCTGGACAGGACTTAAGGACCTTTGGAAATCAGCACTGTTATTGGTCAGTTTTGCCCCTGGAGCCCAGGGCAAGGCTATTTCTAAGCAAACCATTTCTAAATGAATTGCACATTGCATTACTTTTTGTTATTCCTTTCATGGCAAAGCTCTGCCTCAAGGGGTTAGGACCCACTGTACTAGAGCGACTTCCACATCTGCAGCCTTTCTAAGGGGTGTCCCTACCAAAGACATTTTGGAGGCTGCTACATGGTCTTCTGTTCACACTTTCACAAAGCATTATAATTTGCTTCTGTTTTCCAGAGCCAGGGCAGGGTTTGCCACTGTGGTGTTGCAGGGCATTAACTCCAACCCTTGATGTTGTTGGTTCCTCCTCCCTTTTTCTCTGGACTTTGGTAATCAAGCCATTTGTTAGGACTGCAACAGTGAAACATGATGAACATAGTACAGCTGTGTACACTTACCATAAATGTAGATGTTCGAGTGTATTCACTGTTGTAGTCCTGGTCCGGTCCCCCCCTTCCCCCTTTTTGTGGTCCTCTCCTGTTCTCTCTTCCTGAGGTATAGGCTTAATTTGTCAATTTTTTTTTTATTTAAGCCTTATTGTCTAGGGGCTCCTGACTGTTATGGCAAGAAAGACTGAGGAAGTGACGTCGGCTGCCTCTTTTTGTAACAGACGTCCTTTACAACTGATGGCAACCAACATCATTTTTACTTACCTTTGGTATTCTGGCCGACTGAGGGATACCGGGAGCCAGTTAACCCATTTGTTAGGACTGCAACAGTGAATACACTCTAACATCTACATTTATGGTAAGTGTACACAACTGTACTTTCTTCTGCCTTCTGGTAATGACAAAGAGCAATTAGCTCACACTTCCTCACAAAATGGGTTTACACAGGATGGGGGGACTCTCTGATCCACCCTAGCCTTCAACATCTTCAGTTCTCAACCTGTATGACAGAATTTTAATATCATTTAGGAACTTCTTTTCTGAGGACGTGCAATAGGTACTAAGGGAGACTAAGAATCCTGCAGCTACAAAATCATACATATCCAAGTGGAAGAGCTCTTCTTGTTTCTATCTTACAAAGGACAATGATCCATTTAAGGCTCAAATGATTCTACCAGTGTTATGGCTACTTTGTACTATTTTTTGAAAGGGGTAGACTTTAGAAACATTTTAGAGGCAGCAACACAGTTTTCTGAACATACCTTTACCAAATACTACAAAATGAATTGTTCTGCTAGAGCTAGGACTAGGACAGAATTTGCTAGGTATGTGCTCCAGGGATTCCTGGACTTCTGAGCCTTTATCCTTCTCCCATTCCGTGTGAGCTTTAGTGGTCATCCTGTATAGCTTAAGCTGCTGCAACAGTGATCTAGTGATGGATACAGATGTGTAAGTAAACTTACCTTAACAGTAGATGTTCAAATAGAGTGCTGTTGCAGTGTAAATACTCTCCCTCCTTCCTTTCCCTCATTTTTAATGCCTTGGTGGGATGCCTTTCTTCCCTTGTTCTCTTAGCATATATTTTAGTTACAGGGCTTGAGGTTCCATTTTTTTCTGTTGGCAAGAAAGCTCTGAATTTTGGTACCCATACATTATCTTTTATACCAGCTTGCTGCCGAGCTGCATTGCACTTATGGGTTCATGGAAGCTGCCCAACTGGTCCGATCCTTGGCATGGCATGTCCCATATAGCATAGGCTACTGTAACAGTGAGCTATTCGAACACATACTGTTATGGTAAGTTTACTTACACAACTGTACTTTCTTTTCAGAAATTCTGTCTTATTCCATTAATGTATATGTGGCCGACATTTCTGCATGACTTCTGACATAGACTATGGCGAATAACTTAAAATTGAAGCAGTTTCTCAAGGGATTATCCACTTTTGCCCAACAAGGAGTGCAATTTTTGCCTCCTTGAAACTTGACTTTGTATAAAAAAACTACCCTGAACTCCTTAAAGCTGGCAGCATCTGCCATGCTATAGTTCCTGTCTTGGAAGGCCGTCTTTTTGGTGGCTACAGTCTCCCTCAGAAGAATGGCCAAGGTGATTCAACTCATGCTGCTTGACAGTAGTTTTTCTACAACACACACTCCATCAGGGCTCTCTGTTTTCACCACATTCCTTTCCCACATCTTGGCTGAAGGTAAGTGTGAGCTGGCCACATGGTCCTCCAACCAAAAGTCCTCTAAACATTACTACATGCTTGGATCTCCAGTCCATAAGTATCGGGGTTCAGGACTGCAGTCCAGCAAGGGCTGCTTTAGAGGAATACAACATAAAAAAATCCTCCATCAACCCCCACCACCCCATTCATGCTATAGCTTTGGGAGTCTTCCTAGCATCCATGTAAAGAGTGTAATGCAGTTTTGAGTGTTTATTGTACTATTTACTGTTGCAGCCATAATCATTGGGATATCCTGCCTGCAGGTAGCCTGATTGCTGGACTGACTTCTAGAACTGTTCCTTCCACAAAAGTTTTGGCGGACTCTATCCCACTGCCTCATAAGGACAGTAGAACAAGAGAGGCATCGGCTGATGTCATCCTGCTGCACAGGTCAGTACAGTAACATGAGTTCAGCATTATCAGTTCATTAGCTGCCTATTTCCAGAGGAGAATCTTCATGCATTTTTCCTATTTTTCTGTATTGTTTGCTCATGTAACAACAACTATTTATCATCCTCAGTCTTCATCGACCTATCCAAAGCTTTTGATATGGTGAATCATAAACTTCTACTACACATACTAAAATCTCTTGCTCTTGACCACCATGCCTTATCATGGTTTGCATCTTACCTTGAAAATCGTCAGCAGGCAGTACTCTGGAAAAATTCACTCTCAAATCTTCTCCCTATCTCTTTAGGTGTACCTCAAGGCTCTATCCTAGGCCCTGTTCTATTTTCAATCTTTATTAACGACCTACAATCTGCTATCCCATATACTACCTGCATACAATACGCAGACGACTCTACTATTATCTGTACTGCTACCTCTCAAACAGAACTCCAGTCTCTTACTCAAAAAGCTTTTAACACTGTAGAACACTGGTTCTCTCACCGCTGTCTACTCCTTAACCCCAAAAAAAACAAACTGTTACTTTTTTCACCTACTCGTAAATCTACTCCACCATATTTTACTCTTACCTCCTCTGACGGTACTCTCATTTCTCCTGACTTGACCACAAAACTATTAGGTATAACTATTGATAATAACCTCAACTTTGACTCTCACATCAACAACACAATAAAATTAGTTAATAAAAAAATAGGATCGCTTTATAGAATCAAACCTTTCCTAACACCTACAGCAAGGTCCACCATAGCTAGATCTCACCTAATCTCTACTCTTCTCTATGCTTCCCCCATTTACACTAATCTTTCCAAACACAACATTAAAAAACTAGCAACATCCTATTATAATATAGCTCGATTCGCAGTAGGATCTCCTTTTCAAACTCATCACTGCTTGAACTTAAAAGAACTAGGCTGGATTGAACTTCCTAACCAACTTGTACTTCAACAGCTCTTAATAGCTTATAAGATTCTACATCAGCCAGCTAACACACCAATACTTTCTAGCATGATTTCACCATACAATAACCTGAAACAACTATGTTCTTCAAATAAACTTCAGATTAATATTACCAAATCCAACAATTATGCAGGCGACTGTCTATTCTCCAACTCTGTTGGAAAAATATGGAATAAACTACCCTCTGATATCACATCTTTGACCTCTTTCCTACTTTTTAAAAGACAACTGAAAATGTATCTCAATAAACATTGGCTTTGCTCCTGCACTAATCCAGATTAACCTCATTTTTTCCTTCACCCTTTCCCTTGTTAACTTTCACTACACAAAAAAAAAAAAAAAAAAAAAAGTTTTTGTTCATTTAATATTATCTGTTTAACTTGGTATAACTTCTTATGTTTATAATGTAACTTTTTAATGCCTTTTTTATGATGATACTGTTACAACTAGTGGAGCTTTTCTCCCCGGGCCTCTACTGAAAATGGACATATATCCAGCTAGATTAGCCCGGTCAACAAATGTAAAATAAATAAATAAAATAAAATAAAATGTGTGATATTGATTGACTGAATTTTTTGGGAGGGTTAATTATTATGTGGTCTGAGGAAACAAAATCCCAATAAAGATTACCACTTGCACTGCTTGTTTTTCCTTGGCTCTAAGTATGCCTTGGACACTTCATCACACTGGAGTAGTTTCACCCTGAGGGCAATCAAGAGAATAACTAAATGTGTCCTGTAATATGTGATTCAAAAGAGGTCTCAGCTTTTGCTTATCTCTGCTGTAGGGTCAGACAAGGTCTCTGGGAAGCCAGCCTTTGAAGCAAAAGCACTCTATCAAGCATCCCATTCTGGTGGTTTCAAACATGGTGGTGCACTTTTGTAGTCCCCATCTTCAAAGTCGGTCTCTGCCGTGGCCTCTAGTACAATCACTTTGCAGGCCACCAACCTTGAAGCTGTTCATGTGACCTCCCAGACCAGACATCAGTGTAGATTCCAAAACTGATGAGGTTTCAGTGTCAGATGTTCTCATTGATGATCTTCATTCTCACTGCTGCAGTAACCTGTGGGCAATGTCCTGCCAAGAATACACCACCCTGCCAAGCTTGCCAAAGCACTAACTCCCCTCCCTCTCACTCATGCTCTCTCTCTGACTTCTGATAGGACTGCATCCTTTTTGGAAGAAAGTATAGTAGCAAACAGAGGAATGTAAATCTTCAGTGTTTTCCTGTCACCTCAAGGAGAAGTACCTCTCTGGCTCTAGAGGAAAAACAGTTGTTCAAAAGCTACTTGCCTGTCAGATAAAACCCCTTTTAGGGACCTGTTCCTCTCATAAATATTTTTTGTTGAATGTCTGTAGTATTATTTCTGATCTATCTTAGTATAAATATACATACATGTGTGTGTGTGTGTGTGTGTGTGTATATATATATATATATATCAGCTTCTCTCAGGGATTATATGTGGTTTTGTACTGTTTACTTCATTTATTTTTCAGTTTTGTGTAGAAAAATGTTTTTGGGCTGTCCTTTAACAGTTGGAATTGGTGTCCCCCCCCCCATCTGTTACTGTTTTTAACAGAATTAGAATGTTTTATCATTTGTATTTCTAACTAAAAGTTTTAAGTTCTGGTGACACAATTTTCAGTGTACTGCTTGCGTTTATTACTTTGGGAAGAAAAGTGTGCTTGGTGCTTACTAGTAAAGACTCTCTCCCAGTATTACTGAGCTTACTGTACCAGTAATCATGTTTCTTCTCTGGTTACAACATGTATAATATTCCATGTCCTGCTGCTTCAACTCTGCTTTGTCTGAGCCTACAGTTAGTGTCTCTGGCATTGCCAAAGATGGTTCCACAGGCCACCTACTTATTGCCTTTACTCCTGGTGTAGCTGTAATAGCCACTATTAACTTGGAGTTAGACATGTCTTTGGGCCGTTACGGCACCTGTTACAGGTATGGGAAAACAGAACACTTTAGGTACAGGAGTTGTCTGGGGAAAGAGACCTCTTGTCAGGGACAGTAGGCTCTCCACTGGCCATTCTCCCAGTAGAGATATTCATAGAAAAAAACAAAAACTTAATTACAAGACAGATGATCAGGTTATTTCTGTATGCATGTCAGGTGTTATAGCTTTGGCTAAAATGTTTTGCAGTCAGTTCTGGGGACTGTTTGCCTTTTCACAGTTCTAGTGCAAGTATTGCAGAGAATTGTATGTTTCCCCAGAAGCTGAGGATTCTGACAGAGACAGGTGAGTCTCCACAGGAATCCATTGCTCAGAACTCTGACACTTTAGATAGTGAACCTGAAGTTAATCCTAGACAAGTTTTTTTTTTCCTTTGCTGAGGCTCTTGCTAGATTCAAGGATATTTTTGCTTGTGAGCAAAAGGGACTGCCCAAGAATTGGGCAGATTTTACGATCTATTAGAAGTCAAGGTTCCTAATTCTGCACCTATTCCTCCCCTTTTACCAGCTCTTGAAGACATGTTTAAAGCTGCTTACAAGGCTCCTGACACTGTGGCTGCAGTTCCAAGGAAAAGCTGTTAAGCAGTGTAGGGTCTCTCCAGATTATAAATGTCTTCAGTCACAATTGTCAACTGCCCCTGCTGTAATAATTCCAGCAGCAACAGCTAACAAGAAATTTTTTGACTTCCTCTAAGCAAATACCATGTGATAATGTGGGTATATGGTTAGACAAGGTAAGAAAATGTTTGCTTCTGCTATCTTAGCCTTTAGGATCTTGACTTATTAGGACTACATATGGAAGTTTGTGTTAAAATGTGCTTATAGTTTGGAAAATTTGCTGCTCCATTGTCTCCAGAAGGCAAGTCATATTTTAATAAAATTTCCTAACTTGGCTTACACATATGTTTATACATGTATGATTGTGCTGACACTGTGTCTAGAACTTTCGCTTCCCTGATGTTGAGAAAATGTGTTGGGTTGTGTAATCAGAATTTTTCTGATGATTTGAAGTCTGAAATCTGGTGTTAGAACATGTGGCTACACAGATCCTGAAACAGTGGGACGACAGATGTAAACTGATGCATAGTTTAGAGGGCAGAACTAACAGAAATCTCAACCTAATAACAAGCCGTCCTCTAAAATAAAATGGCAGGAGGATAACTCCTGCAAACCAAGTGAAATTAACTTTCCCAGAAGAGAGTAATGCTCCAGCAAATGAACAGCTGTGCTTGGAATCTGATCACCTTACCCCACAACTTCTGCCCTAGTCTGTCTACCTTTGTCACACCAGCTGACCCTCAACCCCTTATGGATGTTGAAGGTGATTAAGGAAAGATTCACTTGGCACTGGGTGAACTCTCCCCCTCCTGTTACGGGAATTTCATCATATCCACCAAACCAGACAGAGCTTATTCCACCAGTGCTACAACATACGTTAGAAGCAGGGGTCATGGAACCAGTTATTGCAAATCAAAAGGGCAAAGGTTTTTATTCCGGGATATTTTTGGTATCTTAGAAGGAGCATGTGTGGAGAAGTTTTAGGTCGTTCTTGTCTCAGTCTTTATATGAAAGTTCCAAAATTTAAGATGCTGATCCTTCAGTCAGCGCTTGCACTGCTTCCAGACCATTGTCTTATAGTAACACTGGATCTCAAAGGTGCTTACCATCGCATACTCATTGCTCACAGTTTCAGGAAATTTCTAAGGTTTTGCTATATTTGGATCTCATTCTCAGTACTCTGCGCTACCCTTCAGGCTCTCCACTGCACCTCACATGTTCACAAACTATCTAGCTCCAGTGGTGGCTCAGTGCAGATTGCAGAGCATCCACATTTCCTTATTTTATACAACTTATTTCTGCAGGGTTTTCTCCCAGATGTTTGGAGTCTGTTGTGTCCAACCTCCTGTCACATCTGAGATTTCACTTGACCTAAAAATTCTTGTATCGCACTCCCTCATGAAATTGTTTTTGAAGTGTCTAAAGTGTCTAATAGATGCACTCAAACAGCCTACTTTCCAAAAGAAAAGGTAGTTACTTCCCAGCAGATCTTTCTGACTTTTTCTCAACAACTTCAGGCTCTTGCAAGAGAATTTCTAAGGACTCTAGGTCTCATGGCACCCATAATCTTCATGATACTATCTGCCAGATTAAGCGCAAGAAAAATCCAATGTTGCCTAAGCATCTACACTTTGTGGACATTCAGATTCCTGTGCTGGGGTTTCTAAGGCAAGAATTGTAGTGATGGAGGGACCAAATGGCTCTCAATCCAGGACTTCCTTTCTGTCTTCCAACCCAAGTTCAGTGTAACCAGACAGACTCTTCAGATTATACTTTGGGTGCAGTTTCCTTGGAAGTAAAAGTGCAAGATCTGTAGGACTCTTCAGACAGACCAAAGCATATAAACATCATAGAAATGCTAGCAGTGATTCATACTTTAAAATCTTTACACCGTCTATAGGCCCAGGCTCTGGGCTCTTTACAGGTGGTTACAGACAAGACCACAGTGGTATGGTATCTCAACAACAAGGGGTAAAAGGTCATATCATCTTTGCCAGTTGGCAGTGACCATCTTTGCCAGTTGGCAGTGATGGTCTGGGAGTTGGATCTTCTAAAGATTCAGAAAGAATTTCCAGAAATCACTGTGGTGACACCCTTTTGGCCCAGACAAAATTGGTTCTCCCTTCTAATGAAATTAGCCAAGGGCAATTACCAGAGGCATCCTCACAGATGGGATTTACATACACAGCACAAGGGAAGTTTGATGCATCCTGACATCAATCAACTACAACTAACTGCCTGATTAAATTGTAATACCTTTTATCTTTTTTCACAAGAGCGTGCAGCAGGTACTAAAGGAAGCAAGAAGACCTGCTACTTGAGACTCATTTTGGCAATGGAATATTTTCTAGTTGAGGCCCTGAAGGGAAGTTGCATCTCTGGTTCTTAAATATTTGTGTGACCTACTTAAAAATGGATTGTTTGCTTCTGTCAAGGTGTATCTTGCAACTGTCTGAACTTGTCTGCCTATGGATCCCCCTTCTTTCTATGTTTGTGGTTAAACAGTTTCTGAATGGAGTGTTGCACGAGATCTCCTTGGAGCAAAATTCTCTTCCTTGGGATCTCAGTTTTGTTCACGAAAACCTTAACTCCCTTTGAACCAGCCTCTCAGGCTAACTTGCAGTTCATTACTTGGAAAACTGTGTTACTTGTAGCACTGACATCTGCTGGGCATGTATCCAGGTTGCAAGGTGTCATAGTGGGTGAATCCTGTCTAGTTTTCTAAGGGACAGGGTCCCATTATGCACTACTCCTTCATTCATGCTTAAAGTTGTTTAGTTGTTTCCATGTTTACCTTGAGTCAAGCTATTAATCTCCCAGTTTTCTTCCCTTTGCCAAAAAAAAAAAAAAAAAAAAAATGCAAGGAAGATCAGATTTTTCCATACATTGGATGTACACGGGCAACTCAGGAACTATCTTGACAGAAAACAAAGTTAAGTACTCACCATAACATTCCATCTGTATCTGTCTTCATTTATCCTTGACTGATGGGTTTGGTTCCGAATAGCAGAACCGACTCAGCCATTACTACAGCTTGCGATGACCAAAAAACACAGGCTTAGGTACTACCCACAATGCCTCTGTCCTAGTTACCTCAGTTCGAGTTTGCAGAAAAAACAGAATGACAGAAAACAGTGCCTTTATGGAGGCTATATTTGGAACCTTTTATAAATAACTAGTAATAAGGTAGACATATTGCTTGTTCCACCAAAAAACTGCTAGGGCAGGGGGAAGGTGGGAGGGGAGTCAGGGATAGATGAAGATGTACAACACAAATGGAATGTTATGATGAGTACATAACTTCTTTATCTGATGTTGTCAATCTTCATTTAACCTTGAATGATGGGACAGAGTCCCCAGCTACCGCTGATCTTGGGAGAAATCGTGGAAGTTTATTCCTGGATACTATTGAACCAAATGAGTCTCTTCCTCTGGAGACCAAGTCTAATATGTAATAGGTGATGATGTGTGGAGTAGCCCAGGATGTTGCTGCACATATTTTATCCATTGAAGATGAAGACTGGAAACTGCTGAAGTAGCCACAGCTTTTGTAAAAAGACCTTTTAAAGAATCATGCAAATCAATTTGTTTTGTGTTAGACAAATGAAATACAATATTTGAGCCATCTGGATAAGGTAACCTTGTTAACTTATCGACCAAGTCTTCTACTCAAAAAGGAGACAAAAGGTTAATCCGATTTCCTTATGTCTTTTTGTTCTATATAAATGGAAATGTAACTCTGAAAAATCTAAAAAATGTAGGCAGTATACTCTTTAGTTGACAATTTGAGAAGGAAAACTGGCAAGTTGATGGCCTGATTAATATTGGTATCTGACATCACCTTAGTTTGAACGGAAGGGTTTGTTCTTAATGAGAGACTATCTTTATGGAAAATGAGGTAAGGAGGTATGCATGATAAGGCAAGCATTTTTGAAATTCTTTTGGCAGAAGCTATAACCACTAAAAAATAATGTTTTTGCCGATTAAAAATTTTAACTCTTAGTAAGCAGATGGATGGAAGGGTGCTCATACAAATGCCTGTAAGAACAAATTGAGATCCCAAGTAAGGTTAAGATCCTTATAAGGATGCTTTAACAATAGAGTTCCTTTAGAAAGGTCTTGCAAAGTCTGTAGGAAACAAGAATATTCCTCAAACCGTTATGAAGGTCAGAAATGGTTGCTAGCCGGACTTTAATAGTTGAATGAAAAAACTCCTGTACAGAAAAGGAAAGCTAAAAAATCTAGAATTTTGTCCATAGGACCCGTAAAGGAATCAGTATCCCTTCCTTGAGCCCAAAAGGTGAATTTCTGCCATTTTCTAGAGTAGAGTTTACGTATGGAAGGCTTATGGAAAGCTAACAGAATATGATGTAGTGGGGAAGAAAGAATTGTCCATCTGGTAATTACTGAAACTGGAGGAGCCAAGCTGTCAAGTCGAGGTTCAGAATGTTCAAGTGAGTCAAATCTGGGGATGGGACAATGTTTGGGCTAGGGTCCAGAGTCTATGGTTTTCGCATCAGATAAGAAAGGGGAACCATGACTGTATAAGCCAAAAAGAAGCAATGAGGGCCTTCAACTGGATTGTTTTCTGTAAGAACGTTGGAATTAATATTTATAGATGCTAATAAGGAGCAATGAAGATTGCTTTGTACTTCAACCAGTAAGCTGTAAGAAGGTTAAGGGAATTGAAGGAAAGGCATCTGGAAGTCCCGGGGGGGTGGCAAGTGTATAGAAGGGCATCCCTCAGTTGCTCCTCCAGAGTGGGGGACCAGGGCAAAGTAGTAGCTGTACTTTTGTTCAGAGGCGATGTAAAGTAGTCACAGAAAGGCTGGCACTGTCAGTCTTGAGTGCTTCACGATGAAGTGTTAAGACTTGTTTCTTCCTTTTTAGTTGATATGCCAAACCACTGACATATTGTTTGTTGGAATTGCCCATTTTCTCAAATGGAGAGTAGTTTGAAAAGCTTGCAAAACTAAAAGCACCCTCTCCTCGCTAAAACGTTGATATGCAAATTGCCTGTATAGGGGACCAGTTGTCTCATAGTGTCTAGTCCAGATAATGCCCCCCACACCCCATGTGGAAGGCATACATGGTAACTAAGGCCTTGGACAGTGGTAGGACAAAGGAATGACCCAGAAAAACCTATTCCGAGTGCAACCACCAAGCTATATCCTTTCTGCAAGGTTTGGTAGTTAGAAACGGATGTGATATACGTTGATAAAGAATTGACCACTGAAAAGTAAGTAGCCATTGAAGAATTCTCATATACCACCTTGGCAAGGGGACTAGTGTAATCTCTGCAGGCATTGAACCTAGGGCTTGTAAGACTAGATGGGCCGATACTTTTTCTGTTGTGTTGTATGCTTTGAACTTATTCTCTGAATTTTACGTAGCCACACAGGAGAGAGAGAGAGACAGAGACAGAGAGAGCCTATGAAAGTTTTTCCTATTCAGCATGTTCCTACAAACTGTAAACTTTGAGTTGGAATCAGTTGAGATTTTTCGCAACTCAGTTATTTCTGAGTTTGTACAAGTTTGAAGACCAAACTCATAGCCTGTTGTTTTTATTAATATGTACATGTTTGTAGTGGTAAAGAGCCAGTTATCCAGGCATGGAGACGGCCATTATCCTTACAGTCTCAAGTTAGGTGCTAATTCTGCCATCCAAGCAGAGAACAACTTGGGGGCTGTGGTGAAGTCTAAGGATAGAACTCTAAACTTGTAATGAGTGGCTACTAGCCGGAAGCAGAGGAACCATCTGGAGCATTAGTTCATTTAATATGGTAATAGGATTCCCAAAGGTCTTTGGAGCTCACCCAGTCATCCTTTTCTCAGAAAGGAAGAATGGGTTGAACCGTGATCATCCAGAATTCTGTTTGGTGAACAGAACTAAAAAGCTGAGATCCAAAACTGGTCCCCATTCCCCTTTCTTTCTGGCACTAAAGAAATCTTGAGTAAATTCCAGATTCTCTCCAGTGTGACTTTTTGGATTAGTCATCTCCTTTTATGGTTTTAGTATTTGTATAACTGCCGATTCCCTCTGATTGAATGGGACTTTTGGGATTTTCTTGTGTACTGGGAGGGAACAGATAAGGGGAATGGTATAACCTTTACATGAATTCTTCTGCACCTAAAATCTGTAATTATTTCCAACTAGGTATTTAGGTGGAAGGGTAAGCCCCCCCACCAACTGACTCCAGAGGAAGACAATCGGGCATTCTTCCAGGAACACTGGTAGGGCCTCCCAAAGAGAAATCACTGAAGCCCTGCTTCTGCAGTCCACCTCTGCCACATTGTATCTTAGAAAGGCCCTTTGGATTTTGAACCACATTTTTCAGCACCCTTCTGATTCCTGGAAAAGATGTTTGGGGGTGGAAGAAAACATATGCCCATGTCAGAAAGGGTCTTAACATCTTCCTCACACCTGGACAATGTTCTTAAACTTTGGGCCAAAAGGAGAAGATCCGTCAAAAGGATTATGATGCCCCACCTCTGGGCCAGTAATCAAGGAGCCTAAATCCTCATCACTGTGGAGAACATTCACTGAAAGGATAACAGGTTCACTGGGAGGAAAACGGGTACATACAGCTCTCTGCATCAAGCACAATCAAGCACAATTTCCCCTTTAAGAGCACACAGGAAATGCAGTCAGTCGGGGAGGTTGGTTCCTCTCTCTTTTCTCCAGATCCCCAATAAGACCCCCCCACTGGCACAGCTATAGAGTTAAGTCCTTCGCCAGGGTTTCAAGCCAAGTTCTCCATCACACTCTGTGTGCAACCAGTGCTTCTTGTCCCTGCCCAAGTAGCTAACACATACATACTCTTTGAGATTTGCTTTGTGTGTGCACACACACACACACACACACACACACACACACACACCTGGGAAAGGCTGGCACAGGTTTTTTAGCTATGCCTCCTTTTGCACAGACTATAAGGTAGTTATCACTGCCACCAAATCCCCTCACCAGCTACTTTAAGGCCATTAACAAAGGGTGTCCAATTTTACTATGTAATATTAATACTAATACAAATGGTAGTTTGACCAAGAGCAAGGCTATTAGGAGTACCCACACACTGTGTTACCAAATAAATATGCAGATACTCTCAAAACTTAAATATTTCTACAAAGATCAGCCACAATGATAGGTTTAAATAAATTTAGTAATAAATAATAAACAAGATAATACTAAATATCTATTCACAGTTGCATCATAGTTCAAAATCACAGGAAATATTTAAAATAACATTGAAGGGCAGACTCAGACAAATAAAGAAATACAATATCTAAGCTAAGCTTTACTATATTCCTGACTGAATCTAAGAAAACTACTATTCCCTATTTACTTAATAGGCAGATTATGTGGTAAATAGTCTTTCTTGTTGTCAGGGCCAAGACAGAATACAGAATGCTCAGTGACACTAAGAGACATCTCAAAATAATATCTAAAATATTACTTCTGGGATAGCTTGCAGAATTACATCACTTCTGGTCATCTGACTTGTAGTTCCCATGCAAACTCCCATTGCTGGAAGCTGGCAGGATTTAGCACCTACCTGTAAAAATACACATGAAAGGGCTTTTGCTCAGATTGATGGCAGGTGCTGGAAGTCTTGAAACAATTTCATACCCCCTAGAGTAGTAATTAGTTTACTCCAAACACAATACAGAAAGCATCCTGGCACAGGTTTTGTGTCCCTGGCTGCATTGAAACCTGTGAGATAGCATCTTTATGGCCTAGCCCATAAAGTGATTTAATTTCAGATATATTTTAAAGTTTGCTGGACTGAGGTTAATCTTCCGGTTTCCTCTATTAAAACATATACATTTAAACAGTTACAATAGTGCATGACATTTCTGTTCTCTCCAGTAGGGCACACTGGATACATTTCAAACTCAATCACTTTACAAATACCTTTTCAACACAAACATCTGTACAAATCAGTTTGATATGCACATGACATACAGTTCTAATACATTTGTAACACAAGCATCTTGTATAAATCAGTTTGATATTCACAAGTGATGCATAATTATTTACAAAATTCCAGCTAGCTGTGCTGGTAATACCTCCTGTTGTCATAAGGAGCATTGACCAAGAAAGATGTAAACTCCTCCGCAAAGTGATAAAACAGCAAACAGTAAAAAACAATAAAACCACATGAGGTGGAGTAGGAGCTCTAGATAAACCACCCCACCACTGACTATTATTAACATTTGAGTGCTTTCATCTCAGTATTATACACTTCTTCAGAATAAAACAGGCACATATAATTGAACCTTTAAGTACAAACTCCTGCAATCCTATTGGTCAACCAACAATGCCCTACAAAAAAAACAACCTACATATTAACAATTTAAAAACGTGATACCAAAAAATATTTCTTAATCATATAAAAATACAGATGTACAGACACATACCTTATAAATAAAAATGTAGTAGGAGTTGTTGGTTAATCTTTTTGTTGTACAAATGCAAAAACTATAAACAATAGGCAGATCTTTATCTCAATAGTGCACTTAGAGAACTTTGGTCATTAAGACCAGGACACTCTGGTTGCATTAGTTTTGATCTGCCATTTAAATTCTTTATATTCTAAGAAGTCATCAGTAGGACCCTACCCCAACGGTGTCCCAAATCTACATGGTCAATGACAAAAAATGTAAATGTATGTGAATGCTATACACTAATGTGTTTAAAAAGGGCGGTTTTGTCATTTTTTTTAATTAATGTCATATATGTGCTGATATATCCTTTGCTTAATTGCCCTTTTTGTTTTCCCTACATAAAAGCCCTCACAAGATTGACAGAGGGCGATATAAATCACACCTTTGGAGTAGTAATATTTCTTCATGAGTTTAATAATGCATGTATTTTTAATGTTTATCTGTTCTTGTTCTAAGATAAACTTGCATTGTGGCCATCTACCAAACTTAAAGGTCCCACCTTTTTTTGACTTAGTTGTGGTTCTCTCTAACATTTCCTTCAAGCATACTTCCTTTTTGTAAACCACTTTAGGTTTTTCTCCTAGCAAAGTGTAAACATCCTGGTCCAAACTAAATATGTTCCAGTGTCTTACCATTATATCCTAATGTCATAGAACTGTAAATTAGAAGGTAGTACCCTGGCTCGTTGAAACCCACCTGGCTCTACAGGGGACCCCATCTGCTGAGTGCCAGCATTGGTACCTAAAATAATGCCAAAGGTACCTAAAAATATTTTCCTTTTAATTTCCTCCATGATATTGACAACAAACTGTTCAGGGTGTAACCCCTCTTAGTAAACATATGTAATAGTATGAAACATTTACTGTCAAAACAGTCTTGGTCAGAAACCATTCTAGCAAGTCTGACATATTGTCCCTTCACCAAAGCCCTCTTTTGGTGAATGGGATGCCAGCTGTTAAAATGTAACAGTGAGTTAAAGTATGTGGGTTTCCTATACAGGGAGGAACAAAGTGTCTTTCCTGATAGTCACATCAAGATAATTTGCCTTATTGTTGTCGATGGTCATGGTAAATCTCAAAAAAAGAGGTTGTGTTATTCAGATAATCAAAAAATTCACCCAATTTCTCCTCACCATCCTTCCAAAACAATACTATATATTATCCAAATATCGGCTGTAAGGGGACCAAGAGTTCTTAAACTGGGACTCTAAGACAAACAAGTCTTCCCATTGGGCAGAAACAGTATTAGCAAAAATTGGGGCACATGCCCCCATGGCAACACCTAGGGCCTGTATAAATAACTGGCCTTCAAAACTCAAATTGTTGTCCAAGCCAATTTCCATACACATTCTTATTTTTAAGAATTGAGGTATGATCTAATTGGGTATTTAAACACAAATAGTCATAGAACCATTCAAGGCCTTGTCAATAAGGAATAACTGAAAAAAGGTCACACACATCAATTGTAACCATTAGCAAATTTTCATCATAAAAGTCATTGGATATTTTGGGCAAAAAATCCCACGACACTCTAAATAAATATGGGCAATGGTCCAAAATATGTTTGATTTTGTAATCAATATATTTGGCAATGCAAAAAGTTTTTGACGCCTTAGCATCTCCATTCAGTTGTAGGGGCGGGCTGGATGTACTTTTGTGAATCTTCGGGATTTCAAATCTAGTTGGAATCTGAGGATGTGGTACCTGTAAAAATCCACGTCTATATCAGAAGCTCAAATGGTTAAAAGAGGGAACGCTTTTTGAGCTTTAAAAATCGAACTTCTAAATAGCGAAGACATGGAAGTGTGATTTTTTCGTAGGGAAAAAAAATTGCTGCGCCACAAAAAAATAAATGTAAACATGTAAACACAATAAAAAGTGGGGGGCTTGGCCCCCACAGCCCCTTATGTGGGGGCTGTGCCCCCCCCACTTAACTATACCAACTCCGAGATTGCACCACAGTGGAGGAAATGGCAAACTTCCAAAGATGGCCCAGGAAAAAAATCGCTGTTCCCTGTCTTTGCTGTTTAGTGCCTTCGATCTTTAAAGCTCGATCAAATAACGTTAGCTCTCTTGAACGTTCGAGCTTCTGATATAGACCCTAAAAATTCATGTTCTTATAGAGTTATCTGCCCATTTAACAGTAACTCATCTAGGGTCAGGTCAGTGTGTCTGTAAGTTATATTCAGCTCATACCTAGAAACTTCTACATAGGTGTCACTATATAAAATTTAAAACATCCTATAAATGTAGTTGTTCGAGTCCATGACTACAAGACCCCCACACTTGTCCGATTTCATCACTCTGATTTCTTGGTTAGATAGAATTTTTTGTAACAACTCTATTTTATCTGATGACAAATTCCTCATGTTTTGACCACTGCTCCATCTTGATAGTCGCCTGATATCCATCTCACAAAGCTTATCATAAATGTGCACCTTAGGGGTGGATAGGGGGGTTAAATGTGCTAGGTCTTTTTAGAATAGTCCTAATCAACACTATTGTTCTGTTTGAAATACAGGGCTAAATTTAGTTTCCTTGTAAACAATTTCAGTTGTACAATAGTATTAATATTTGCCTTCCTAGCTTTTACAAAATTGAGGCCCCTTTCTAATGAATCTGCCCACTCAGTGTTGACTGACTGAAATTGTAAATCTTAAAATCATTTACTGAATTTTGAACTACTACACAAAGTTAGTCAGCCTCTGAGGGGGCATTTAGTCTCTCTACCTTCTGTAAAAGAGTTCCTCAACCGTTCTGATCTCCTCAGAGTGGGGGGTTCCTAAAGGGTGCAAGGCATTGTTGATGTTCTTCATCTCACATTGCTGCAGTCCTTACATATGGGGTAGTCCGCTGTCCTCGGTCGGCCCGAATACCAAAGTATTAGGCTGACGTCGGTCATGGGCGTTCAGATCTGACATCAGAGCGTCAGGGTATAAAAGCGCATGACCGACGTCATATCCTCAGTCTTTTTTGCCGCATGGTCTGATGCAGAAGCAGCGTTGCAAGTGCCGTTCGGCGTTCTGAAATTTTCGAATTCTGAGTTTCAGACCGAATCCAAGTTGGGCTAAGTACCCCGTTGGGAATATTTTTGTTTTTTCTTGCCTCTGTTAATTCCGGATGTCAGAAAAAGTGAATAATTGTATTTCTTGTGGGAAACAGATACCGCATAGGGATTATCACTCTCTTTGCATTCCTTGTTTGGGACCGGACCACGACGTAGTCGGGTGTCGGTTTTGTGCTAGGTTTAATAAGCGCACTATAAAAAGAAGGTTAGATTGTGCTAGGTTAGTCTTTGGTAAGCGGTGTAATTATAATATGCCGTCGGATCCTCCGACGCCCGCTTCCACGAAGAAGCGCAAAGACAAATCCTTGAAACCTAGACAGGTTGATTCGTCCATTTCAGACGCCGGTCCTGCAGAAACTACAGTGGAGCAGGTGGATCCGGCTGAAGTTTCTGTTGAGTCTCAGGGGGAAACTTTGATTTTGCAGGATGTGGCCTCTCAGGAGTCAGGTCAAGCTGAAGGGGCCTCTCAGGTTACTGTTCTCCCTTCTATGCCTAAGGTGGTTAGGCCTTCTGCTACTATTTCTAAGGCTTCTTCTAAGGGCAGGTCTGTTTTGCCTTCCTCTGGTGTCCCTCCAGGTACTTCAGGGTCTGTGCCTAAAAGCACATGCTTAAAATGGCAGAAGATTTGATTACTTTAATTAGAGGTTCTATGCCCCCTCCTGATAAGAGGCCCAGGGTGGAGCCAGAGTTGGAAAGTTTGGATCAGGCCTCAGATGACTCAGACTCTTCTGCTGAAGATATTCAAGATTTTCCCCTTATTCGGATTCTGATGCAGAGGATTCCACTCCTTCTGCTTCTCCTCCAGAGGATTTTTCATTTTCAGAAACTCTGCATTCCATGAGGGAGCATTTTAAGTGGGAAGGACAGGATTTCTCTGATTCACGGAAGAGGCTTAGGGAATTCTTGTTATTATCACAGCATAGACCCTTGGCTGTACCTCCTGTTTTGGATGTTGTCCAAGATGTTTCCCCGGAGGCATCTCTTAATCCAGATGCTTTGCCTCCTGCCAGTTAAACCGGACAGGTATTACAGGGTGCCTGAGGCTCATAAATATCTGTATAAGAGTCCTAGGGCGGACCCAGAAACTATTAGTCAGGGGCCTAAGGGTGTTAGAGCTTCTGTTGTAAAGAATCCGGTTCCTCTAGATAAGGAAGCTAGAGCTTTGGATAGATGGGGTAAGAAGGTGTATACCTCTTCTACTTTAGCTATGAGGGCTTTAAATTGCCAGTTTCATATGTTGAAATATCAGAATTTCCTCCTTTCTCAGCTAAAATCTAAAGTGGATACTTTGGCAGAGGGCATAGAGTGTAAAGAATTGCAAGATTTAGTACATGTCTCTGAACAGGTGGGTAAGCATTCTTTGCAGTGTGGTTTTGATGCTGTACAGGCCTCTTCTAGGGTGGCTGCCACTGGTTCAGTTCTTCGTAGGCACGCCTGGCTTAAGGATCAGAATTTGTCTGAGCATGTTAAAACTAGAATTCTGGATGCCCCTTTACAGTCTGAAGTTTTGTTTGGTCCCCCTGTGGAGTCGGTTTTGAAGAAAATGGAAGACAAGGCTAAGTCCATGCAGACTGTTAAAGATTTTTGCAGGTGCAACCTCCAAAGTTTAGTAGAAATTGGCCTACTAAGGGGTGGACCTACCCTTCTTCTGATTCTCAGTCTAGGGGTAGATCTAGACGTGGCAGGGGCAGAGCTCACAGTACATTCAGGCCTAGAACTTGGAGTTCACCTGCACAATCTGCAGGTGAGGGCAGGGGCCAGTCCTTTCGTAAACAGGCCCAATGACCTGCATTTCCAGCTGCCAGATTCTTCTTCCCTGGCAGCTCCTTTGGGAGGAAAGTTAGCACTCTTCAAGCAAAACTGGCTTTTAGTCACCCAGGACAAATGGGTATTGGACATTATAAACCGAGGCTACAAGTTCTATTTCCATACATTGCCTCCTTTCAAAGGCATGCCAGACGTTCCTCCTCGGCAAAGGATAGAGGCTCACAAGCAGATTTCTTTACTTCTTCAAATAGGAGCTATACAGCCAGTTCCTCTGTCAGAAGTGGGACTAGGATTTTATTCTCGCCTGTTTCTAGTACCAAAGAAAGGGAACACGTGGAGACCGATTTTGGATTTATCTATCCCCAACACTTATCTGGACATTCCAAAGTTCAAAATGCTGACGTTACAACAGCTTTTACCTCTGTTGGGAAAAGATCACTGGATGGTAACTCTGGATCTCAAAGAGGCTTATCTTCATGTTCCTATCAGGCCCAGTTGCAGGAGGTACCTGCGTTTTCGGGCTGGAAATTTACATTATCAGTTCTCTGCATTGCCCTTTGGCTTATCTACTGCGCCCAGAGTGTTCACAAAGGTTCTGGCTCCAGTGATAGCCTTTTTCAGGTTAAGAGGAATACAGATTTATCCTTATTTGGACGATTGCCTGATTATTGCACAACACAAAGACGAACTTCTGCATCATCTACAGTATGTGATGGTAGTGTTAAGATGCCTAGGGTATTCTGTGAACGAAACAAAGTCCAGTCTAGTACCCTCTCAGGACATGTGCTTTCTGGGTGTGAGACTGAATACAGCTTCCCAAATGGCCTTTTTGACCCCGGACAAACAAAGAAGCCTTTCTCTTTATTTCCATCAAATGTCTCTACAGTCCAGGCTGACTGCAAGGACAGTCCTTCAAGCCTTGGGGTTCATGGCATCTTGTATTCTGGTGCTTCCCAATGCCAAACTGCATATGAGGAAGCTTCAATGATATCTCAAAAATGTATGGACACAACACTGCCAAGATCTAGACACTGTCATTCAGATAATACCTTGCATTCAGAAAGAATTTTTGTGGTGGGCTCAGGAATGTCACCTAAAACAAGGGACTCTCTGTGACCCGACCAGAGGCGAGTCAGATTCTAACGACAGATGCCTCGGACAAGGCTTGGGGAGCACACCTCAATGGAAAATGGGTGCAAGACACGTGGCCTGTCAGACTTCAACATTTACATATCAACTTGAAGGAGATGTTAGCAGTCCAATTTGCATTGATGGCTTTCAAGGATTTACTTCACCCAGGACAGGTGTTGATTCAAACAGACAACACTACTGTCATGTGGTACATCAACAAGCAAGGGGAAACCCATTCGTACCCTCTTTGCAGGCAAGCGATGATTTTGTGGGAGACTGCTCTCAGTTTACACCTCAATCTTCAGGCAAGGTTTCTACCAGGAGCACAGAACTCCTTAGCGGATGTGTTGAGCAGACAAATTGTGGATCCTCACGAGTGGAAACTGGATCCTCATGTGTTTCAAAAGTTGACAGTGTTATGGGGGACTCCAGACATAGATCTGTTCGCTTCTCCACTAAATTACCAGTTGCCAAAGTTTTGCACAAAAAGGTTTCATCCCACAGCTTGGAAGGTGGATGCTCTATCATTCAGTTGGAGCAATCTTCATGTCTATGCCTTTCCACCTCTGCCTCTCATTCCCAAGGTACTCCTGAAGGCCAGAAAAGACAAGCCATCCATGATTCTGATAGCGCCGGATTGGCCTCGACAGCACTGGTACCCACTACTGAGGAGTTTGGTACAGGAGCCTCCATGGCCTCTGCCTTTGATTCCGCATCTTTTGTCTCAGGAGGGCAATCACTTCCTCAATGTCAAGATTCAGTCTCTGCATCTCACAGCCTGGCATATTCTGTTTTAGACCCTGGAGGGTCTCAGCTTCCACAACAAGTTTTGAATGTTATTTTGGAGGCCAGAAGGCCTAGTACAAGGAAAGTTTACGCTGATAAATGGAGGAGATTTTTCTTTGGAGCAAAGCGAAGGACTTTGATGTTTCCAAGCCTGATTTAAGTGTTTCTCTTCAATATCTTACTGAGTTATTGGACAAGGGTTTGTCTTTCTCCTCGATAAAGGTTCATGCTGCAGCCATTTCTGCTCACTATGACTGTGACCCTCCTTTATTTTCCCATCCTTTGTTTAAGCAATTTCTTAGAGGGGCAAAGAACATAAGACCCCCACGTAGAGCTCCTACTCCTGCTTGGGATCTCAATTTTGTGTTGGAAAAGCTTACCCTACAACCTTTTGAGCCTGCAGCTACGGCCGAGTTAAAGTATTTATCATGGAAGACTGCTTTTTTGTTGGCCATTACCTCTGCAAGAAGGGTTTCTGAATTACAGGCCCTTATGGCAGTGGAACCTTTCCTGATTTTTCATAAGGATAGGGTATCTTTGCGTACTAATCCTTCCTTTATGCCTAAAGTGGTTTCTAGTGTGGCCTTGAACCAAACTATTCATTTGCCTACTTTTATGCAAACCCCCAAAATAAAGGGGAGAAGATTTTGCATACTTTGGATATTCACAGGCAGTTACGTTATTATTTGAGCAGAACCAAGGGGTTCAGGCAGTCTCAGCAGTTGTTTGTTTCTTTTGCTTTGGGTTCTCAGGGAAAACCTGTTTCAAAACAAACTATTTCTAAATGGATTGGGTTTTGTATTTCTTTCTGTTATTCCCATCATGGTAAGGAGATTCCGCTGGAATCAGACCTCATTCCACTAGAGCTACTGCCACTTCTACTGCCTTTCTAAGGGGTAGCTACAAAAGATATTTTGGAAGCAGCCACTTGGAGTTCAGTACATACTTTTTCCAAGCATTACCACCTTCCTCTTTATTCTAAGTCTAGGGCTGGATTTGCCACTGCAATATTACAGGGCATTTTAGCAGCCCCTAATGCTTTATGATTTTGCCATCCTCCCTTTACCTCTGCTTTGGGATTCTACCCATATGTAAGGACTGCAGCAATGTGAGATGAAGAACATAGTACAGTTTTGTACCTACCATAAATGTAGATGTTCGAAGATTCACATTGCTGCAGTCCAATTTACCCTCCCTCCTTCCCTCTGTAGTTTGGCATGGTTATATGGTTTGGGTGATGGTTGTTGTTGGGCATGTTTTTGGGAGGTATCCTGTTTTTGGGCTGTGGCCTTTCTTTTTAGGGCCTTCTGACATCTGGGGCAAGAAAAGACTGAGGATATGACGTCGGTCATGCGCTTTTATACCCTGACGCTCTGATGTCAGATCTGAGCGCCCATGACCGACGTCAGCCTAATACTTTGGTATTCGGGCCGACCGAGGACAGCGGACTACCCCATATGTAAGGACTGCAGCAATGTGGATCTTCGAACATCTACATTTATGGTAGGTACAAAACTGTACTTTACTGTTTACCCCAAAGTCAGTCTTGTCATCAACATTAGTGTTCAAGTTCCTGTACTGCATATTTCCTTGCTGTCCCAATGGGGGATCAGTTTACGCTTTACCCCTATCACAGTCAGTTTTATCTCTAAGTAATTTTTCTCTTTTTTAGCTTTAAGTTCAAGCATAGATTTATCAACAACATTTACAGCCGCTTTATAATCATTCAACCTATGTGCAAACAAATTAGATTTAATACTCATATCAAGCCTGTTAATGTCATTATTCATTGATGTTAACTGATTAACATTATCAGCGATCAACAGTCTCAATAACTCACAGCCTTGTTTGTTGAATAAGGTGACCAAATCATGATGCAGTGCAGAGTCTTTAATTAATCCTGCTGGATATTTCCACATCCGAAAGCCCTTTGGTATATGCTTGCGTCTAAGGCATTCATTTAGATATCCATTTTCCAGCTGAATTTTCTTAAATTTATAAACCAAGACCCGGAAATTGTTGATTTGTTGGTCTAAGTTCTCATATTTCACAGATGCACCTGGAGCATTCACTCTCCAAGTAGCATCATTTCTAAGCCAGTCTTCCATTGAGAATGATGTAATATCCTCCCCAACGCTGTTAGAAACACCACACCTATGTACTCTGGAATTAGTGCCATTCAGATTTAAAGAAACAGCATTTCTGTTAGGAGCAATGTTGAATGAATGAGTTCTTTGGGCAGGAGTAATGGAAAATGTATCAGGGACCTGTGAACTGTTCATCATAGCTCTACCCTCCAGACCGGGCTTGTTCCTTTTTGTGAGCCCTTCAACCTTCTGTACCAAGTCAGTGACAACAGTAGATAGTGCAGTAATCGACTGCATAATTTCATGCAAGCCAGGGTGCTGTGTTCCAGGGTGCCATTCTCCTCCATCCATAATCAAACAAACTGATAAAACATACAATAAAAAACAATAAAACCACACGAGGTGGAGTAGGAGCTCTGGCTAAACACCACCACCAACGGCTACTATTAATGTTTATTGAGCGCTTTTGTCTCTGTATTAGACTTCTTTAGAATAAAACAGGCACATATAATTGAACCTTTAAGTACAAACTCCTGCAATCCTATTGGTCAACCAACAATGCCCTACAAAAAACCCCAACCTACATAGTAACAATTTAAAAACATGATACCAAAAAATATTTTTGCAAAAAAATGACATTGGCGCATCCAGGCATAAAGCCTAATGGCAGTGCCTATACCTGCTGCACTAGTGGTCCCTTTGGTCGCATGTGCAGAGTGCCTCATGGACGAGTTGGGCACAGACTCCAGGGTGGGTAAGTGGGAAGCAACTTCTCTTGTACCTCTTCAGAGACAGATCCAACAGTGGTATTGGATAACTCCTTAACTAGATCCCTTTGAAGACTGTCAAAATGTGCCAAGAAATTTAAGGATCTTAAAGCAAAGTTGAGGATGCAGAAACAATTTTCCAAAACCTATCAAGCACCTGAAACTGTGTTAGGCGGACATATTGAGAAACTTTCCTGGGCTAATCCCCCCCCCTTTTTTTTGGTGGCTAGGAATGACCATGCATGATATCTGCAGCTAAATCCTTGGCTAGAACTGTTTTCTGTCCACAGGGAAGAAAGAATTTGACAACCCTCCTGGAAATCAGCTCAAAATTGTCTGGAGTTTTCCACTCCCTCTGAGGAATCAAATGAATGAGTTTACTCTAGAGGTAGAGGGGTGAATGCAAATGTATTGAATCCTCTTTCATCGATGATAGTATCTTGAATAACAGATTCCTACAAGATGTCTAATGCTTCTTCTTGCTCTTTATCTTCTGAATGGCTTCCTTCGTGTGAAGGGCCGGAGGACTATCAGAGGGAGGTTGGATCAGATATCCGGGGAATCTGCAGTCTGGGCACTGGCTGTTCATGTGAAGATGCTGTTAAACAAAAACTGAGCTTGGGTGTAGGTGTTACGATCTCTGAAGAAGTAGGAGCTTACTGGCTAGCTACAGTAGACATAATCAACAGTCTCAATAACTCACAGCCTTGTTTGTTGAATAAGGTGACCAAATCATGATGCAGTGCAGTCTCCAAGGCTTAATTCCCCCCAGGGAAGGAAGGGACAGCAGAACCTAGAAGGACCGCCTCAAAACTGCAGTCACTCCCCACCCAGAAATGCCGAGGCAGAAGTTGAAGCTGATATAATGCTTGCTGATGCTCCGAGGTGCAGAGACTGCTCTGAGAAAGGAGGAGTCAGCATCTGTTCCTCAGAGTCAACAGCACAAATTTGACCCAGAGAGGTATCTGAAACTGACATAGCCAAAGCACTCAGAGTAATCACCAATTATGGAGGTAAAGGTATCTCTGGAATCAATGTAAGTTGGCTCTGGAAAGTTCAGAGCCAAAAGGTCTTAAGACTCAGATGGAGTAGACTGTTCTTCCTGAAATGGTTGATCAGTGCTGAAGAAGTTGGCACCGAGGTAGGCCTCCATTCTGATAGGTCTGCTTGACCTGTATTCGTTTCAGTACAGAAGGTCTCAGTTCCGAAGATGCAGATTTCAATAAAGCTATTGGCTCCTAAGATGCTGTTGGAACCAAAGCAATATGCTTCAAAGCAGTCGATTCAGGAACCTAAATGAACTGAAGCTCTCTGTCTTCTAAATTTGTTTTGGTACCAAAGGTCTTGCTTCTGAAGATGCAGATTTCGATAAAGTTATCTGCTCCAAAGATGCTGTCGGAACAGAAGCAATCTGTTCAGAGGAACTTAAATGAACTGAAGCTCTGTGTCTTCCAAAAGATGGTGTCGACGAAAAAGATGGGACTGAACTGTTTCCTAAATTCTGTTGAAATAGAAGAGAAGGCTGATGAGGGAGATGTTTCACTTTCCTCACTGTCAGTACCAAAGATGGCTTCCGTTCAACTACTAGTCATTTCTTAAAACATAATGTGGATGTGTTATCTTTTCCTTGCCACAGACACAACTTCATGTAAAAGAACCAGGCTCAGACAGAAAATAGAGAAGGAAAAAGACCCATCAGAAAAGGGAATCTTCTGGCCACATTTCTGCCACATCTTAAAACCAGAAGGGCCCTTAGAACTTCTTACCATAACTTTGAGAAACTACCAGATGCACCCACTCACACACTCAGGATAGTGAGGGAAAGCAGAATAAAAGCAAGATTTTTTTTTTTAATTAATTAACGAAAGAGAGAACTACCAACGATGGTAGAGAGAATGCAACTTTGTACTGACTAAAAGGGAGAGGGCAGAAATCACACAGAAACAAATAGAAATATATAGACAAGAAATTTTCTTTAGGGAAATGGAGGTTATAGATGGATAAAGTAAGAAATAACTGACTTAGCTCAAGAGCTCTGACAAACTCATCAGTCTCTGGAAGCAGCAAATGAGATCTAAGGTAACTAGGAGAGAAGCATTGTGGGTAGGACCTAAGCTCGAAAGTTTTTGGTCATTGCGAACCTGTCAGTCAAGGTTAAATGAAGATTGACACTATCAGATCAATGTCTTTTAGGAAGGCTAAACAGCTGTTTGATTCCTGTGTTGGGTCTAATAAAGGCCAACCCATGTCTAAATAGACTATATCCAGATGGTTATCCTCTGCTATTGCTTTTTGCTATTCCCTCTGGAATACTTCAAGTTCACCTCTTTCCAGTATGCTGTTGAAAAAGACAAGATTCTGGTAGAATGTGCCTTAACTTTGCCTGGAAGTTATACCTTCAAAAAGCACTACAAACTTGATTCCTTTTCTAGATCCAGGACAGGCTTTGCTAGGACATTCTCCAATAGCCCCTGAGCCCTTTATACTCCTTTCTCCCATGTAGGCTAAGCTTTGAGAATCTACCCATAGGCTACTGCAACAGTGAGAGTGTAGAAAATAGTACAGTTGTGGATGTCAAACATGCACAACAGTAGATGTTCAGTTTTTTTCACTACTTCAGTAGTTGCACCCACAATCTTATCTCTGTAGATTGAAAAACCAAAAGCTACTCAGGACAAAGAAAACTAATAAAAATAAAAAAATACTCCACTGGAGCACAAGGAGCTGACATTGCTTTGAGTCAGCTCCTTGTGCTCCAGTGGAGTATTTTTGTTTTCATTATCTCTGTAGATTGTTGATGATGGATGCAACCTCCTTTACATACATACAAATATTTCAAGCATGGGCATTAATGCCCCTCTAGCTTGCCAATATACAAAAACACTTGTTCCCATAATAAGTGTCCAGGCTGTTCTTAACAATATCTAAACTAGTACTTGCTTTAATGTAATTTGGTAGTCTGTTCCATGCATCTGCTGTTCTGTCAGACATCCATTTAGTACACTTCTCATTCCTACAGGATCTTCTACACAGGTTGTCTGATGATTCTCTAGTACTTTTTGATAACCCCAAACATTACAGAGGTAGTTGTCTCTTAATGCCCTATATACCTGAATAAGGTCTCCTGTTAGATATCTGCAAGAGACACTGCACAAGATCAGATATTTTAGTCTTTTATAATAACTTTAATTTTCACATACATGGATGCTCTTGGTATATTTCCGCAGTACTCTTTCCAGTTTACTCGTGGTTGTTTTCTTATAAGGTTTCCATATTGTTATTCCAAACTCAAGTTTGGGTCTAATGTAACTAACAAACAATGACTTCATTTTTGATTTCCTAGACTTTATAAATCTTTTTATACAACCTATAGTTCTGTAACTATCATTAACCAATTGATATGATTAGAAAAACTCATAGCTGAATCTACCCATATACCCAGGTCCTTAAATGAGCCTACAGTTTCAATCACTGTGTGCTATGTTAAATATTCACCTTTCAATGTATGTCTCCCAAATCTCTTATGCTTAGTTTTTCATGTATTTATCAGCATAATATTCTCCTGTGCCCAAATGGTCAATTTAGTCAAGTTATTTTGCAGACATGCCTCATCTGTAACACACGTAATCACTTTACCCAGTTTCAGGTTGTCTGCATATAGACTGTAGAACACCTCAGATAAAAAAGTGAAGTCTGAAAGATACAATCTAAACAAGTAAGGACCTAGGACAGAGCCCTGTGGGACCCTGACTGTAACCAAGGATTTCACCTGTTCCGTTGCTGTATGTTGCTTGCTATGTCCTGTTTGTAAGCTATGCAGCTATCCATCTTATCAAGAGTACATCAATACATAGTTGTACTAATTTATTGATCAGTGTTTTGTGTATGACTTTGTCAAATGCTAAAGTTAAATCTACATAAATTACATCACAATTTTTCATTCATAGCTGCTGTTATATTGTTATAGAACATCATGTTACAGGTGGTAATAGATCTATTTTCAACATATGCATGCTGGTATATGGTTTCAAGGCCCAACCTATCCAGTTTTGACAGTAAATTATCCAATATTACCGTATCCATTATTTTTCCACAACATGAAAGTAGACTTAAGGGTCTGTATAACTTTGGGTTTGTCTTACTCCCCTTTCCCTTAAAGGCAGTTTTAATAAGTGCATGTCTCCAATCTTGAGGAATCTCCCCATAATTATATGACCTAGTGAATAATAGATATAATGGCACCAAATGCTTTTGCTGAAGTGTTCTCAGGTCATTGCTACTAATTCCATCTCCTCCCTGTGCTTTGTTTGGATACAGTTTGCCCTGTTCTTTTTCCATATAATCTAATTTTATTCCAGTATTTGAGGTTAACTTGATGTCAGTAGGACAACTTATCACCCCTTTTCTGAAGCCAAACTGTTTTGCATAAGATTTTGTAAATGTATCTATAATCTGCAGTGGTGGCTGGTGACTTCAAAGAGGGGCTGCAGGAGACAGCTGAATGGGTGGGGCCAATGGGAAGTGGTGTGGTCAACTAGAAAGGGGCAGGGTTATGGTCAAAAGCATAATAACTAGAACTTTAAATACGGCTACCCTGGGTGCCAAACCATAATTACAAATGTCCAATCAAGACAAAATGAAGTGTAGAAGAAAAAATATTTCAGTGCATTGGCTACATGACAGCTTACTTAATATCTAGATGGAAAGAAAAAGGTTGTGAGGCATGAAAAAATAATTGTTTAAATACAATACTGGAATGCCAGTCAAAATCAACTATTAAAAAAAAAAAAAAAAAAACTAAACAAGCAGCACTCAACTCAAACCACTTCTTCTTGCACTGCAGTTCTAATTATAATTTATATTCAGCTTTATAAACGTACCAAGTAACATGCTGAAAGTAACCATCTCTGTGATACCCTCACTTGTAACAACGTTTCTTATCCAAAAAAGACATGCTGCCTGACAACTATCTACTTGTTTCCTGGGGAAAACATGATCAAAGTAAAAAAATGAACAGCAAACAAGCTCAAGATGAATTGATTAAAGGATTACTGCATAGGTTATGGACCACACATGATAGATTGGCATTCTGTTTAGTTTATGGATAAAGCCTGCAAAGATGACTGCAAGTCTCCAACAAATGTAATGAGCTTCTGAAAATACTGTAATACTGTCCTTTATTACAAATAGTAAGCCGCGCTGGTACATTGGTAGCATTGTTGCCTCACAGCAAGAGGTTCTCCTGTTCGATTCATGGCTGGCGCGCCTTCTGTGTGGAGTCTGCATTTACTCCCTGCGGCTGAGTGGCGTTCGAAAGACATGCGTGAATGGGCATGCCTTCGGTAAAGGTTGGGCATCAGGCTGGCAACTCGGCACCATAAAAAAATCTACTGCCAATCATTAGCGGATTGGAGTTCCGCTGTGGCGACCCCTAACCGGGAAAAGCCGAAAAGACAAACAACAAAACTGTCCTTTATTACAAATACTTGTCATACGCATTTCAATACCTAAGGCTTATATGTTATCTAGTTATGTAACTATTCTCCGCATGGCAACAACAAAAAGGCTTTCAGTGTTGGTAATTATTTAACAGTATGCTTATTAAAGCTTACTTGCATCTTACAATGTAAGACAAGCTTATCTGATGGTCATTAAAGCATTGCTACTTAAAACAACAGGGCACTGCAACAGCATGCATTTTCTAAATAATAAATAATAATAAGCATAAATCAACAGTATAAAAATATGACAGAAAACCAGAACATTCTGCAAAATCAAGGACAGATGAAAAGCCACTGTCGTACTTGTGTCTACCTTGGATGGGAGAATACTCTGCACACTTACACTGCATAACTGCTCCTTGTCTGTCACTACATGGGGGAGTGGGGTGCAACAAGTATGTCACAATTTGAAATGTCTCTGGCTGACGGTGATGGCTCTGACACATTTGTCATACCTCTCAATCTCAGAGCAAGAAATCTGGACAAAGCCATACATAGACGTGGGACAAAGGCCCAAAAATAAGGACAATGTTTAAATATTGCTCTTATAAACTTAGATAATAGAATAGTAGTAGGTCTTGCATTAGTATGAATTTTCTGAAGGGTATGAAATCTGAAACTCAAATGGCCCTCATTGTTTTCTAACTTCAGTCTTTAATGATTTGCCTTTGCCAGAAAACCACAATTTTATGAAAAAACAGACCAAAAATGTGATGCACAAATATTAAATCGCCACACAATACAGCTGGAAACCTGTCAAAGAAGGGACACTTTTAATATTAGAATGGTTAACTTGAGCAGCTGACAAAATAAAAGAATCTACATGCATTTCTGAAATAAGTCATCTATAACTGTAATCATTACAGTTATTTATAATTGTAAACCCTCCGTTTTCTTCCAAAATTGCCATTTTGTGGAGGGATTATTAGGGGGAGAGCAACATTTTGAGCCAAAATCGGGGACAGTTGAGAGGTTTGGATATTCCTAATTCTATAAAGCGATTTATTTGCATGTACCTCTCAACCTCTTTTTTTTTTTTTTTTTTTTTCCAAAATCTCTATTTCAATTTTCTTTTTTCAAATAATAGCAATACGGTAACTCAAAAACACAAATAAACAATACAAATACGTATCTAAAGAAAACAGACAACAATCTCATTCCGAGAAAATTATATATATATATATATATATATATATATATATATATATATATATATATATATATATACACATACACACAAGAAGTCACTACATCATCAAGTAAAGTATGAGAATTCTTATGTTCATTTGGTCTCATAAGGATAGTTAGAATGGGGATAGTCTATATATAAAGTAAAAATAAAAATGTAACCATTTAGTTGTATGTTTAGGGAAAATATCTAGTTACACATATACTAAGAAAAGGGAGAAGATGCAAGAAAGACTGGTTATACTACATTCATTTCTTATTTAAAGGTTAGCTTTTCATGACAATTTGTTGGCAAATTTTGTCAAGAATTATATCTAGCAAGTAACCCCAATATTTTTGTTTTTTGTAATAAATTTTTGAATAAATTCATTTGTGAGATGAGATATATTTGATAGCAAGATTGCTAAAATTTTCCCATGTAATTGGTGACATGACATTCCAATTCTTTGTAATAAAGAATTTAATAAGGGCACACATCGTAATAAAGACGTTTTAATATTTTTGGGAGTTGATTGATATTAATGCACAATATAGCTGTCTCCCAAATAAGGGTTGATTTTTCATATAGTAACCAAAAAAATCAGCAAACCATGAATCCTGGTATCCACACAAAACGTACTTTATTGTGAAAACTGGACCAAAACAAGAATAAAATCAATCCTTGACACAGGCACTAAGCACTTTCATCCTTTCGTCCTAGGGCATCATCTTCTCTAATCTTACTCTCAAGGAACACCATCAGTTGTGTATATCTTGGTACAGTTCCACATGACTTGAAATAGCAGCTGTTTGATCTGGACAATGGGGACATATAGGCGAAAAGTTAGGATTGAATTTATTTAGTTTAGATGAGGTATAATATAGATTATTTACCATAATTTGTGTATTTAACAGCTTCTTGAAAGGAATGAATTTGATTGTATTTTCAATGGCTAGTTTCTTATTTTCTTCAGTCAGTGATTGATTTTTCGTTTGCCAATAGTTTGAAAATAATAAAGAATTCTGATGTTTTACAGTCATTACAATTTTATAAGTCCTAGAAATTGTTTTCCCTTTAATCGCAAGCTTTTCAAGTATTAATTTAACTAAATATGTATTCTGTAAGTCAGTGCGTATTTGTGAGAATTTAGCATTTATAAGATGATGAAGTTGGTTAAGGATAATACTATATTTCATAGGAAGTTTGAGTTTGTCTCATTTGCCCCGTGTTAGAGTCTTTCCATTGGTATATATCCCATATTGTATAGTCTTTTATCAGGGGGTAGTTTGTTAGATTTACTGGTTTATTATTTATTAGTAAATTAGGATTTAAATGTAATGGTTGTGTAAGGGAAAAAGCATCAGCTAATTGCAACGATTTAAATAGTTTCTGTGTTGTAAGAATCATGTTTTTAATTAGTGTGTGTAAATTCTTTGTGTATATGCTAGCCTGGTTTAAATTTAAGAATGGTAAGGATTTGATATTACAGCTAAGGGGTTTCAACTGTTCATACCAGATTTTGGTCCACTGGGGTGTCCAAGTATTTATATAGGAGTCATAGTTTATTATTTGTATTAGTCTGTATACAGTAATTATACTATAGTAAAGCTTAAAATCAGGTAACCCCAATCCCCCCTTATCTTTGGCGAGTACAAGTTTTGCATATTTAATTCTGTTAGATTTGGGTACCTTCGTTGAAGGTTGTGCATCAGGGCCGGCAACTCGGCAAGTAAAAATCTACTGCCAATCATTAGCGGACTGGAGTTCCGCTGTGGCGACCCCTAACCGGGAAAAGCCAAAAGACCCAACCAAAATTCTAGTCAATTTTGGTATACCATAAGAATTTTGATATAGCTTTTTCCATGGCAAGGAAGAAGTTTTGGGGAATATTTGAAAAGGTAGCATTTAATTGAAAGAGTATTCTTGGTAGAAAACTCATCTTGACAACACTAGCTTTTGACAGTAGAGACATATTAATGTTCTTCCATCTATTCATATCGTTTTGAATACTAGTCCATGTAGTTAGTAGATTATTGTTTATAATATCTTTGAAGTCTGAAGTAAATATTATTCCTAGATATTTTATCTGGTAGTTTATTTTGATCTCACTCATAGGAAAGTACAATTCTTTATGCCCTATAGGATTGAGGGAAAATATGTGTGACTTGTTTAAATTTAAATTATAATTTGAAACTACTGAAAACTCATCAATAACTAAGTATTTTTGGGAGGTCAGTAGTGGGGAGTTGGAAGTATATGTTTAAGTCATCAGCAAAGGCCGAGTATATAAGATTTGTATTGTGGATTCTGTGAATATGATGAAAGTTTTTTTTGTGAAATAAACAGAAGGAAGGGTAAGAGTATAGGGTTAGTTATAAGTTTATTTACCTGTATAGTGGTAGAAGTTTTCTGATACAGAACCTGGATCATTTTAATGAATTTCTTGAGGAAAAACATATAAAGGCAGTATATTAAAGAGAAAGCTTTAGTTGCACCTACTGTAAGGGCATATCTGGGGCATTTATCCCTATTAAGTAGTCTTATAATGGTATCTAAAAGGAGGGTGTTGTCACTTGTTTGCCTGCTTGTCATAAAGCCCATTTGTTGTTGGGAAATAATAGAGGGGAATATATTCTTAAGTCTATTTGCTATAACATATGCTAATATCTTAAGATCAATGTTTATGAGGGCTATTGGTCTATAATTTGCTAGATCTGTTGGGTCAGAATGTGGTTTATGAATCAACACTGTCTTGGAGTTAAGTATTTGTCTGTTATACCGTATTGTATTATATAGTTGAAAACTTTTAATAACACTTTGGAGATAGGTTCTATGAATAACTTATAAAAATCCGATGTGTATCCATCAGGCCCAGGGGATTTACCTAATTTTAGTTTGTTTATTGCAGCTTTTATCTCTTTTAAATGTAACAGTGATTTTAAGTTTCCTTTGATCTTCTGTAATTTGTGGAAAGTTTATATTATGTATAAAATCCTCAAATCTGTCTGTAGATAAGGGTGTATTGTATAATTTCTTATAAATATCTTCAAAAGCGTCCACTATATCTTGATCTTTATATTTCACCTGTCCTTCATATTTTATTTCTTTGATCCTAGGAGGTCCACTTTTTATGTTAACTAGTCTAGCTGGAAATTTTGATGGTGTTTGAGCCCATGCTGAATATTGATATATTGACCTTAATTCTAAGAAGGAGATATTTTCTAAATAGTGTTTGTGTAATTGTTTTTGCCAATCAGTTATTTTTTCCTCAAGTTCTTTAGAATATTTTTCCTGAAGTTCTAGTTCAGCAGTGTTTATTTGACACTCTAGTTCATTCTTAAGATTGTTATACTTTTTTTTGAGCCATGCAGATGTTTGAATAATAATACCCCTGATGACCGCCTTGGTAGCCGCCCATTGTATGTCATATGAAATTTGATCGGATATAAAATCATTTTGAAGTTGGGCTAGCACATTCTGAATTTCTTGTGTAGTTTCTTGTTTTTGTATAATTTTAGGATTTAACGTCCAGGTATTGAAATAAGAAATATTTTGTTTATGAGCTTGAACGTTTATTAAAAGTCTAATTTTGGAATGATCTGAAAGAGTTCTAGGTGATACAGCATAATTTATTTTGTTAGAAACGAAAGCAAGGGAAATTAGAAAAGCATCTATCCTGGACCAAGTTTTATGAGTGGCTGAAAAGAAAGTGAATCTTGATATTGATGGAAAATTTAAACAAAGGTACTGTACCGAAAGGTTTACGGGTATTCAAGTACCCTAATCAGGTTATGGCAGGTAGCCCCTTTCATAAGGACCTCATAGAGGCCTTTGATCAATGCGGGCGTAGTATTGTAAAGGCTATTATTAAAAAGAATACAGAAGAACTGTGTATTTTACAACAAGATATTGCAGTATTTTTTAAAAAAATGTCTGATGATTTATTGTTTAACTCTAACAAGTGTAATGAAATTAGAAGGGACATAGATATGCATTGTGAGACTGTGCTGAGTCGCAAGTATAAAAAACTAAGAAGGGACTTAATAGAATATGAACAAGGGCGCCAATACCCTAACCCGCCCCCCTTCAAACCATTTTACCATCATGAGCAGGATTTTGGACCTTTTTCTGATAGTCCCCCTAGAGAAGGTGCATTGGAACAAAGGGATATTCTATCACCTCTTGGTGAATTGATTGAAACTATAGGTGAGGATGAACCAGTACCGCGCAGGTCCGAACGTATCCGCCAACAAGGGCAACAAACACACAACAATTTTTACCCTTTAGACCGGGCCCCTCCGTTATTGAGAGGGGGGAAGGGGGGATACACCAGGGGATGGAAAAGAAACCAGAGACAGCAATGGTAGGAAATTGGGAACATACTGTTACTTCTTTAGGAAACTATACCCTACATTCCTGTAATGACTACCATATTTACAACTATAGTGACTTTGATGTATCGGATTGTTGTTTTCAGTTATTCACCAAGGGGTTTAAGTATGTACCCAGGAAATCCAGTAATTTAATTTCAGCTATTCTGGACCTTAAGCTTTTCATTAGAAAACTAAATTTGGAAAATTTACTGGGTAATTCCAATGCTACTCCTGGTTTTTTTCTGAAGAGATCCAGTACTTTTAACCCCCCCCTTCACCCTCAACTCAAAAACTTTGAGAAACGGATTGAGGGCAGGTTTAGGAGGGAGTTAGGCAAGGATTGTCCTGGGGTTAATCTAACCCAAGAGGAGAAAACATTACTTGAAAATCTTAGGAGGGACCCCACCCTTAGGGTTATGGAACCTGATAAGGGCGGGGGGACAGTCATCATGGACAGTTTGTTATATCAAGGCAAAATGTATGATATCCTTCATGATCATAGGAAATATACTTCTGCTTCCTTGAATGAAATTCATATTTCTTATCACAAAATTGATTTGGTGGTGCAGGACTTATTAGATCAGGAGGTTATTGAATTTCCAGTCTATACCTTCCTTTCCAATTCAGAACCAAGGATACCATCAATCTTTGGGATACCCAAGGTGCACAAAGACCCCATTGACCCCCCTTTAAGGCCCATTGTGGCCTCTCAAGGTTCAAAAACACACCCCATATCCAAATTTTTGGACTGGAAACTAAAAGAGCTTTGGGGCAGGGAGGAATACATTTTAAAAGATTCCTGGGCCTTTTTGCGTCAAATAACACCGGAATTATTCGTGCCCAATTTGGTATTTTTGACCATTGACGTGGTGGATCTTTTTTCGGTGATTCCCCATGAACTAGGCCTTGAATGGCTAGAGGAAGCTCTTTGGGAATGCCCTAAAATCACCAATAGCGATGTGCAGGCCATTACTGAGTTAATGGGAATTGTTTTGAAAAACAACTTTGTATTCTTTTCTGGAGAATATTTTCATCAGAAAACGGGTGTGTCAATGGGGGCAAATTGTGCACCTATTTTCGCTGATATTATTATGCACACATGGGAAAAGAAGTTTATTCAGGATTGTCCGTTTTCAAAATTCTGGAACTTTTATGTTAGATTTCTGGATGATGTGTGTATTTTTTGGACAGGTACCATGGGGGATATTGAAAAGTTTATTCAGTATATTAACAACACTACTGATTTCCTAAGGTTTACACATCAAGTTTTCCATCATAGTGTAAACTATTTGGATATAACCCTTACCATGGTCGATGGAGGGTTTAAATCTAGTATCTATCGTAAACCCACATTTTCCAATGGGTACTTACATTACCAGAGTGCACACCCCAATTTTCAGAAGAGGGGGATAGTTAAGGGACAATATGTCCGTATTTCTAGGATGACTTCCCTAGATGTGGATTATCGGCTTGAATGTGGTACCTTACAGAAATTGTTTTTGGAAAGGGGCTATCCTGCACACTTGATCCAGACTGTTGAAGAGGAGGTTACCTTGGCCAGATCTTTTAGATTTGCCCCTATTTTGGGGGGGGTTGGTGGAAACACTCTTGACAACAACATCAATAGCAACACTGACAGGTTTGCAGGTAGTTTTACCTTCATTACACAGTTCAGTGGAAATGCCTCCCACATTAGAAGCATTGTGGAAAGGGAATGGGATACTTTTAAGGAGTTGACTGACCTGGACACGTTCAAGGGGAAAGATGTCAAAACTGTGTTTAGGAGGGGCATCAACATTAAAAAGTCCTTGGAGCAACAACATGTTTCCACCCTGTATTCTAGACCCAATGTGGGGGTATTTAAGTGTGGTCACTGTTCCTCTTGTAAGTACATACTTCAAGCAAGTCATGTTTTTGTGGACAGCAGAGGTAGGGATATCAAGGCCAGGGGTCATTACAATTGTAAAACTGCTGGCTTGGTATATGTGGCTATATGCCAACAATGTCCAGCGTTTTACGTCGGTAAAACCGAAAGGTTATTTTCCAGACGTATTTACGAGCACATTTATGATATCTCCAGGTGCAAAACTACTAGTGCTTTGTACAAGCACACTATTACTTGTAACAATGCCAAGTTTCTGTTTTTTGTCCTGGAAGTGGTTCCTAAAGATGTTAGGGGGGGGCCTTGGGAGGCACGCTTGGCACACAAAGAAACCTATTGGCAGATTTTACTGGAGGCCAATAGACCCCCTGGTCTCAACGAATCTATTTCTATTGTTCCTTTTCTAAAAATTAAGGCACATTACATTTAAATGTTTAGGTGATTACACCTATTTTAAGTGTTTAAGTTGTTTTTATGTTTTATTTGAAAAAAACTTTTTAGATTTATATTAGTAAATTAATATAGGTATGCATTCATGGTCTTGGTTTAGTGTTTTTGTAGTTGAAGATGTATTAGTTTTATTTATTGCATTGGCAATTTCATTTGTTTAAATGGGGAATTTAATGTGGTTTGTTGCTTTAAAGTTTAATTAATGATTTGTTAATTCATTAATTGGCAATAAGTGTATAGTATTTATACCTGTGATATGAAGTACTTGTTGTATCTGATGAAGTCTTCAAACTGACGAAAACGTGTGTGGAGTGTATTGCTGCTATATTTTGACACGTTAATAAATTTGATTTTCGCCTGATTGTGAGCCTTATTGCTGAAACCGCAGGACTGGTGTGGCTGCTTCCTTTGGTGAAAGTTTATATTATGTATAAAATCCTCAAATCTGTCTGTAGATAAGGGTGTATTGTATAATTTCTTATAAATATCTTCAAAAGCGTCCACTATATCTTGATCTTTATATTTCACCTGTCCTTCATATTTTATTTCTTTGATCCTAGGAGGTCCACTTTTTATGTTAATTAGTCTAGCTGGAAATTTTGATGGTGTTTGAGCCCATGCTGAATATTGATATATTGACCTTAATTCTAAGAAGGAGATATTTTCTAAATAGTGTTTGTGTAATTGTTTTTGCCAATCAGTTATTTTTTCCTCAAGTTCTTTAGAATATTTTTCCTGAAGTTCTAGTTCAGCAGTGTTTATTTGACACTCTAGTTCATTCTTAAGATTGTTATACTTTTTTTTGAGCCATGCAGATGTTTGAATAATAATACCCCTGATGACCGCCTTGGTAGCCGCCCATTGTATGTCATATGAAATTTGATCGGATATAAAATCATTTTGAAGTTGGGCTAGCACATTCTGAATTTCTTGTGTAGTTTCTTGTTTTTGTATAATTTTAGGATTTAACGTCCAGGTATTGAAATAAGAAATATTTTGTTTATGAGCTTGAACGTTTATTAAAAGTCTAATTTTGGAATGATCTGAAAGAGTTCTAGGTGATACAGCATAATTTATTTTGTTAGAAACGAAAGCAAGGGAAATTAGAAAAGCATCTATCCTGGACCAAGTTTTATGAGTGGCTGAAAAGAAAGTGAATCTTGATATTGTTTTATCATATTGAAATTTAACGTAAGGGTCAACTAGTTCAAATGTATTTTGTAATTCTTCAAGTGCTGTAGTGGTAGATTGTGACTGTCTGTTTTTATTATGCAATCTATCCTTATCTAGATTTAGTAACTCATTCCCCACCTATAATAAACATGATTTGGGTATTTGGCTAATATATTAAAGATTTCATAAATGAAGAGCTGTTGATTTGAGCAGGGGCTATATATATTAAGAAAAAGTAATGGTTTGTTTAAAGTATGATATTCAGTAGTAAATAATACCCATCTTCCCTTTTAGTCAGCTTCATAGGAAGTAATCCCTCCTTGGAAGGATGTATTTACTATAATGGCCACTCCCCTGGACAAAGAACTATAATTTGCAGCAACTATTGTTTTAACCCATTTTCTTTTCCTTTCTCTAACCCAAAGTTGGTCATCTAAATGAGTTTCTTGCAAGAAAGTTATATCAGCCTTAGTTTGGTATGTGAGGTGCATGATTAAATTTCTTTTCTTTTTATCTACCATCCCTTTAACATTCCAAGAGTCTATGGTTATCATTTTTTATTAATATTGTTGAAGTTTCTCATTAGTTGATGCACAAAAATACAGTTATAAACTTTTTCTGTTAGTGTATTTATCTTAAGAATAAATGTTGTGACTTCTATACTCCTAAACTCTAAATAGATGCCTAACCACCCATCCCTCTGTATTTGTAAATGTGCATGAGTTAAGAAACTAAAAGAAGCTATTATTTTTAACAACAAGGAGTAGGCATATATCAGAGGGATGTCAATAATACCCATACTGTTCCAAACGCGAACAGTCATTAGCTAACAGACTGTGCCCATCCCACTCCTTTTATTATTTATATACTGCATGTTCATTTTCAGACTTCTTAAAATATATTAATTGTACCCTTTGATATATATATAGAGAAAAGGAAAAGTAGCTTTTATAAAAAGTTTTGTAACTGCAACATATTATAATTCTTAACATTTCAAGAGTTATTAAAGAGTTAATAAAACAAAATTTTCAAAAACCAAGTACAATATATGTACAATATATGTATATTTAAAGAAGGCATCATTTTAAAAATTCAACAACATTTGCATTATTCTTGATAACAGCAACTAACTGTGGTTCTTTAAAATGTATTGGAAACCATACAAGCAATCATTGTGGACTTGTATTATTAATCAACCAGTGCCATCTACTGGACAAACAGGGAGGATAAAAAAGGAAAATGTTTTTGTACCTTGCTCATAGACACCTTTAAAGGTAACTCAGTGGTTATGCCAGTAGAATAATGATTATACATTTTAAACATTTAAAGAAGGCAGCACTTTAAAATTCAACAACATTTGCCTTATTCTTACTATTAGCAACTAACTGTGGTTCTTTAAAATGTATTGGAACTTCATTTAACATTGCACTGTCAAAAGCCATATAAACACATCATTGTGAACTCATATGTTAATAATTAACCAGTGCCATCAACTGAACAAACAGGAAGAAAAAAAAAGAAGAGATGTTTTTGTACCTTGCTCATAGACATACTTAAAAGCAACTCAATGATTATGCCAGTAGAATAATGAGTATACATTTTAACTGAAACTACTTATGTCTAATATTTATACTACTTAAACTATTATATCAAAGGTTATATCCCATTTTAAATATAATTTAACACTTCTTTTTTGTAAGCTGTAAATGCACTTTAAAGTTATTTTTCTATGCAGACAGTGTTAGGTAGCTTTGTAACTTTTAAATGTAAAGGCAGTTACTAAAAGACAGTACATTAAGTATTAGTGTAGCAAAGAGGTTATCTTTACAGGAAGAAAGCAGAGTTATTTAGAACACGTTCCACATCCATTTGTTTAAAATTTCCCATAAGAGTGGTATATTCTTCTGTCCTGTAGTTCTTTGGAGCTGTAGTACTTGTTTAACTTTCCAAATGTTGTTTTTGGATCAAAAAATATGACGAGTCATTATTTAGTGACGTCATTCCTAAATTATTTGCCAGACAACCACACATTTTATGAGGAACAAACCAAAAATAAAAAGCAAAAATGTATTCATTCTGCAAGAATCTGGACAGTTAAGAGGTATAGTTCAGCCGGGGCTGTCTTTGAGTTTGCCTCCCTTCCCCCCTCACAAACTCTTTGTCAAATGAAGCCTCCCCCTGCAGCCATTCCAATGTCCCATTATTTGGCTATTTTGCCCCATTTACCATAAACACTGTAATGTGCATACTGATTTACTTCTGTGATGATTTGGATTTCACTTGAACATTTTATTTTGCATTTTGCAGCACTAACACTAATAGACAATCTGCTAAACAAAGCAATGCAGTTTCATAATGAAAATACTTAGTATTAAAACTTATCTGCCCTTGAAACTCACATTCATTGAAACAGTACTGAAACCCACATTCAAAGAAAATATATTTTGCCAGTGGCGGATAAAGATTAACTTTGGGCCATTTTCAAATCATAGGCCCCTTGCACATGAAACATACAATCAGGATGGTGTATTAAAGAACACATGTAATAAATATTCCTTGTATAATACAGTACAGTTGTTAGAGGGCAATTTAATTTATTGTTTTGAACATTTTTCCAGTAAACAGTGAAACAAAATGCATGCACCAATAATGACAAAACTGCCCAATTCAGAACATATCCACCAGTATCAGTAAATATGCACAATCTCTGAAGAAGTCAGTGATCTAAATAATTCCACATTAAAGAGATCTGTAACTAATAAAGAGGTTGCTGCTAGCAAACAACTTTATATTTTATTGTTTTATCTACAAATAAAGTACCTGTTGCCCTTGAGGAATAAATTGCCTATGTTAAATTAAAAAAAAGATAAGCTAGTAATATTGCAATAGGGGATGGATGGCAAACTGATAACAGGTTCATAATTACTAGGTATCTTCACCAAAAATGACTGCAGCATAGGTTCATAGGTAGGTACTAGGCTATCTGCCCAAAGGCATTTATAAGCCTTGCCAGAATGTTGTTGGCTTTCGCCACCCCCTTAGATTAGTTCCCTGTGCCTCTGTCCAACAGAGCCACTGAAGTGATCCCCGGGATAAACTTTGTTTCCCATCCACTCATCAAGGTTTCTCTTGAAGTGTGTTAGCAAGGTGCTCTGCCTAATGTAGATTGAAATCTTGTTTCAGAGCATGGGAAGTCATTGTGACAGGAATCTATCCCTCCAGCACGTCCTATTTATTGTTGTGGTGAGGTTTAGATCCCTAGAGCGTGTGGCTTGAGGGGATAAGCTTTTCTTTAGGTGGAGCATGTCGATCAGTTCTGGGTTGGACATGGCCTTGTATGTCAGGCAGAGATCACCTCTGAGTAGGCGGTATGCAAATGAGTACAGCTGGAGTTTCTTCAGTCGAGCGGCATAGGGCATCTGTTTGAGACCAGTGATCCTCTTGGTGAGGTACTTCTGTGGTCTTTCCAGCTGTTGCAGGTGTCTTGTAAGATACATCCCAAATGGGGCATTGCACTCTATGATGGGTCTGATGAGTACATGGGCACAATGACCTCTTTTGATCTGAACGTAAACCCTTTTGTGATAAGGTGTGCCACGTAGAAGGATTTTCTAACCATTTTGGCAATGTGATTATCAAAGGAGAGTTTACTATCTACGTGGTTCCCCAGATCCCTTATTACGTCATCCGTATTTAGGGGATTGCCACCTATGTGATAGTTTGTGGGTACTTTGTTTTTTCCAAAGGGGATGACTATGCACCTTTTGGCATTTAGCTTGAGGCCATGATTTTGACACCAGGTGTCCATCTCAGTGAGACCCTTTTGGAGGATGTCTTTGTCAGCCGGAGAGTCAATTATAGCCCCTAGTTTGCAGTTGTCTGCGAACTTGCTCAGCCATAGTTCTCCTGTGCTTGCCTGTACCTCTGAGAAGTATATGCCAAACAGGAGGGGTCCTAGGACTGAGCCCTGGGGAACACCACTTGTAACTGGTTTAGAGTCAGACCTCACTCACACAACTCTTACCATGTGGGTCCTGTCCATGAGCCATCTTATGATGTAGGGGTTTATGTTCAGGCTGGTGAGCTTGTTTATAATACCAGAATGGGGAATGGTGTCAAAGGCCTTTGCGAGGTCTAGGTAGGCTGTGTGTACCACCTTTCCCTCATCTATAGCCTTGGTAACTATCTCAAAGAAGTCCACCAGGTTTAGAAGACATGATCTGCCCTTAACAAAGCCAAACTGAGTAGGGTCCAGTGTTTGGAGGTTCCCAATGTCTCTGCTAATGAGTTCCATGATGATGCGCTCCGTAGCCTTGCAGATCAAGCTAGTCAGGCTTATAGGGCGATAGTTCCCAAGGTCTGTTGTAGCTCCATCTTTGTGGAGTGGAATAACCGTTGCTGTGTGCCACTCTATGGGTACGTAACCTGTGGAGAGGCTGAGTTTGAACAGTGTGTTTAGGTGAGGGGTTAGTTCATCTTTGAGCTCATGTAGGACGCAGCCTGGGACTCCGTCCGGTCCCATTGATGCTGTGTTTTTGGCTTTGGAGAGGGCTGTTTTAACCTGAGTGTCTGTGATTTCAGGAGCTCTACATTCTTTTGGTATGGTTAGGGGCCCTTTTGGGGGTGAGAGAGGGGGTGAAGTTTCCACTGAACCTGTCTGTCAGGATGTTGGCAATATCAGTCGGTTCAGTGTATTTTGTACCATTCTGCACTAACTCCGAGCAGATCTGAGCATTGCCACTTAGATTCTTGACATAGCTAAAGAATGCCTTGTGGTTATCTTTGGAGTCCTTGGCAATTTTTCTTTCGAAACTCGCCTTGGATGATTTTATGAGGGATCGTAGTTTCTTGCTGATACTGATCAGGGATGTCTTCCCTTCTTGGGCTTTTACTCTTTTCTGTACTAGTTTCCTCCTTTTATTGTATAGCTTGTTTATGGCAGGAGTCCACCAGACTGGTTTCCTTTTCTTGGAGGAGTGAGTCTTGGTTTTGCTTGGGATAGCACGATCCATGCATTCTTGTAGGTACCCGTAGAATGCATTAGTAAAGGATTTTGCAGCTTGGACAATGTTATCCTTTAGCATGGGGGCTTTGAAACTTTCCACCTTGGTCTTAAGTAACGTGAAGTTTGCTTTTGAAAAGTTTTTCACGGTGGTTTCCTTGTCCGGGGGTGGGGGCAGAATGTGGATATCCAAAGTGATTTCTTTGTGGTCAGATCTAACCAGTGAGGGGTTGACCTCCGGTGTGGAGCACCGGTCGCCCATGTTGGTGATGACCAGGTCCAGTATGTTGTCACCTCTGGTGGGAGTGTTAACCAGTTGATCCAGGGCATTTGAGTTTATAAATTCTAGGAAATGTTGGGCAAGGGAGTTAGTACTTGAGTAGTTCTCTCAATTAATGTTTGGGTAATTGAAATCACCCAATATTAGGGTGTTTGGTAGGACCTTTATATTTCCCAGTGTTTCCAGAAATGCGGAATGGGGGTCCTGGAACATGGTGGGTGATCTGTAGCAAGCTACAATTTGAATTGCAGTTTTGCCCGTTGTTAGTTGCACGTGGATGATCTCTGAAGCATCGTGCTGTACCACTAACCTGGAGGTGTTGGTATCCTTGATGAATATGGATACGCCCCCGCCTTTTGTATTTCGGTCCTGGTTCTCTGGGCAAAATGTATGGTATGAGTTGTAGCCCGGTAGTGCTGGGGTGCTCTCTGGAGCCTTAAACCAGGTTTCTGTACTGCACATATATCTATTTTCTCCATACTGAGGAGTGCCTCGGTTGCATGCATTTTGAGGTTAAGACTTCTGGCATTGAATAGCATCACTCTCAGTTTTTTGTTACTTGTGCTATTTATGGCAATGGGTTTGTCTTTTGAGCCTTGCCTAAAAAAGGCACTATGGGGTTGGCAAGAGCCGTGGCCAGAATTCGAAAGCCCAAGGGTGACAGGTGCAAAGCCATCTCTAGCAAAGCAGCGTGGCTTGTTGAGCATGTCATCCCAGGCGGACAGACACTGGATCCCCTTTGAATGACACCAGAAACTTAGCCAGTTGTTGAAATTGATAATTTTTTCTTTATACTGTGGTGGTATTCTTGGTGAGGGCAGGATGCTACTCAGGGTTAGGGTCATACTGGCCTGGGCTACAAGATCAGAGAGCTCTTCCATGTCTCTTTTCATGTATTCCAGGGAGGTACGGCTCAGGTAATTCACACCAACATGGACAATGACAGATTCGTATTTGTATTTGTTCTGGAGTGACCTGAGTGCTTGTGTTATGTGGCAGATTCTGGCACCTGACAGGCAGCTAACAGTAACCTTCTCCTTATTCAGCATAGTGAGTGGGACATCAGTGTGCCTGGTGAGTGGGACATCAGTGTGCCTGGCTATAGAATCACTTATTACTAGTATGTTATTTTGCCTTAAGGGCTGTGATTGCATGGCACACTGGTTTTGTGAAGTATGTGTTTCATGATTTGTGTTGGGGGGGTGGAGGTTGCTTGGATGTCTGCTTTGGAGGTCTCTGTTGCTTTTACAGATTTTTATTTAGAGCATCCGAGTATGTTTTCGTATATTTATGTGTGTTTTTTGCCGGTGCTGGTTTAATGGGTCTATGTGATACTGGTGGTGTGATGCAAGTATTTCCCTTCTCCTCTTGACTGTCTGATCCAGCCTTGGGTCGAGAGAGCTTAGCCTCCACTTTGGCTGTATAATTGCATCTCTCACATGTATTAGTGTCTGGTGGTAGGAGGAGAGGGTTGTCTACATGAGGCAGTTGTAACATTGCCTCAGAATGCCCAGATTCGCCAGTAGGACTGGGAAGAGTACACCTGAAACTGCCCTTTGGACATGCCTGGATCCATCCACCACCTTTACAACACAGTACAGTATCAGCAATGCATCTACATACCATGGGAGTAGAACCCACAGCCTTCTGCATCAAAAGCAAGTACACTACCTGCTGTGCTGTTAACAATCCAAGCAGACTCAGCATAAGCAGCACTAAACTTCTCTTCCCTGCAGCTCTCAGCTCCTTGTAAAATCTACTAGACATTCAGCTGTATCTCTTAACTTTGCAGCACAAGAAATCTGGAAAAAGCCAAAATTTATTGGGGTGGCAAAATCCCAAAAACCAGGGACACATTTTAGACATTGCTTGTGTAATCTTGGAAAATTGCTAGAATAAAATACTGTGTTCCTACCATACATTTCACTGGCATGTCTTGAACCCAGGACCTCGTGCAGAACAGTCAAAGCAACATACCACTATGCCAAATCAGGTGTTTTCGTAAAGAGAGGAAGACTGAAACTTAAATGACTACTATTTAGTGAAGTCAGTTCTCACCATAGCTGTCAACCTCTTAGCACAAAGCACCTGAAAAAAGCCAGTAATGGGGGAATGCAGCCCCCAAACATATTCAGTGAATTCAGTTCTCACCATAGCTGTCAACCTTAGCACAAAAAACCTGGACGAAGCCAATAATGGGGGGTATACAGTCCCAAAAAGGGATAAATTTCAAATATTAATCTTATAAACTTAGAAAATTGGTAGAATAAAAGGTTTTGTGTTACCATGTACCTTTTGAAGAATATGAAGTCTGAAATTGAAATGTCTGTTATTTATTATTTATTTAACATTTGTTAACCAGGAAAGTCTGACTTGGAGCAAAAGGCAATTTTCAGCAGAGGCTCAGGGAGAAACATTCCATACACATGTCTTTGTAACATGGGAGGACACCAGAGCACCCAGAGGAAACCCATACAAACACAGGGAGGGGACATGCAGACTCCACACAGAAGGCACCCCAGGCAAAAATCAAACCAGAGAACCTCTAGCTGTGAGGCAACAATGCTACCACTGCACCACTACACCATCAACAACTATTTGTTCAATTACTCCATTCCAGAAACCAGATCTTATGAGGAACAGAAGAAAAATATGAGGCAAAAGTCTGCAGAGCTGTCACAGATGGTGGTGGGTTGGGAATTCAGGCTCTTGCTACCTGACCTCTAAAGTACAGGGTTCAAGCCCGAGGTATTCTCTGCCCACCACCAGATATGAAGAGGGCCATTTTATACACACACACACACACCACTTTGTACCTGCACTCTTGTCGTTTCTCCTGCAATAAATCCTTACTTGCACTCCGTAGCCCCTGCAATAAATAAATCCACAGCTTTCTTCTGCAGTAAATAAATCTGCCGTTTCTCCTGCAATAAATAAGCTTACAGCTTTATTCAGCTTTCTCCTCTCCTGCGTTGGTGCCGGAATGGATACTTCCGGTTCTTGGCTGGCAAAGCAGATGTCCGGTTTCTTGACTTGTTCCAAGACTGCTGACTCTGCAGTCTGATCCCCTTCCAGTGTATGCGGTGCTAACCGCATAGACTTCTGGAGAATCGGCAGTCTGCTTCCTTCTTCCTGAATCCGAACTGGACAGGCTTCCAGTCCGGATTCATTTTGTATGGAGGATTCCCTAGTACTGTAGGACTGTACCATTGTGGTTCGCAGCTGGGGAGGCTGCAGTCCTGCAGTCCGATATCATGAGCCGCCACTGATAATCTGTTGTGTCTGAGAATAAATTTTAGAATCTGCACACAGTTTATCAATTTGTGTGTCTTTACTCTTTCCACATCTTATATATCTTTAAAAAGGTTTCCTGTTGTGCTCAATATCTTTGTATAAGTTTTCTTCAATGTTTTTCTTGATCTTGTCTCACACTATGCTTAGTCTGTTTGTTTGGCTTGTTTATTTCATTTTTCAAAGTTGTAGTTCGACCTTTCTTCCATTTCTTATATATTTTTTGCCTCTCCCCTTATTCAGATATCTTGTTCTTATGGAAATGTATCTCCCTGATGTTGTATGCCTAGATCCTGATGTTAAACTTTTTTTATTTTTTTTGCACTCAATTTCTCCTTCAAAACATTACACATTCCATCTGGAGTTTTTCCATTTAACACCTCACTCCAGTTAGTTTTACATAGTGACTGTTTTGCTTCCATATAATCTGTAATTAACCGTCTTTGCATTGGTTTAGATTTCAATTTGGCAGAATTATCTAGCAACAAATTAACCTTTATAACCCCATGATCACTGCACATCAACGGTGGTAAAACTTGAAGTAACAGTAATTTCTTTAGTAACACAAACAAGATATAGTGTGTTCCGTCCGCTGGTAGTTTTTTTTTTTTTTTTACAATTTGAAGCAATTGTTCCTGAATATATGTTGTGAATTGTTTCCTTACTAATGATGTTAAATCAGTATTTGTCCAGTTTGATTTTGGTAAATGTAAGTCCCCAGCTAATATTATTCTTTCCTCCTGTGTTTCATGCAAGAAATGTATGAATTCCTGTGGGTCATCTGCACTTGACTTTGGTGGTCTATACACTCCAACAATTGTTATATGTTCCAGGGTTGTCTTTATTGTCACAGTTACACAGTCTATAGTACTGGTGTTATCATTAAACATGTAATAATCACAGGTGTCATAACTATCTTTAATCCCTATCATAACACCTCCACCTGATTTTTTGTTAGAGTGTCTGTTACAGTAAAAACTTTTATACCCTGGCAGAACTGGTTTCTAGTCATTGTTCTTTAACCATGTTTCACAAACAATAACATCAATCCTGTGGGAAAGTATTTTCCAATAAAATAACTTTATCATTAATGCTTCTAGCATTAACAATGATCAGAGATGCATCAGATGTTGCTGTGAGCTGTTACATTTTTGACCTGGCAAAAATTCTGCCTAGTGTTTGTCAAATATTGCAGAATATCTGCTGTTATTGTTTGGATGATTTTTATGGTGATTATTGATTGATGACTCAAAATGAACCTTCCTTCCCTGGGGCAGTAAAATACTAAAGATTTACCTCTCTCTGATTGCTGATAGGCTACACCCTTTTGGAGGGAAGTGTATCAGCAGCCAGAATGAGTGAGTGTGAAGGAAGGTAAAGCTTTGGCAAGCTGGTCAGGTGTGTCCTGGGCAAGACACTGCCCATAGGCTACTGCAGCAGCGAGGGAATACAAACCTCTACTGTTGCAGGTAACTAGGATTTACACAACTGTACTTTATTTCTGAGGATGATAGTAGAGCTCCTTTTTCATTCATGAGGGGGGTGCCAGGGCTACAAATGGAGTTCTCACTCACCCACATTCCAGGTCTTCCAAGGCAATTCATTCTGAGTCACTGAGGCCTAAAACATTGAAACTTAAACCACTAACTACCAGATTGCCATGGCCTAAGTGGAATGTAACCTCAGCCCCGTCAACTTCCCAGGAGTCATCCTGCGCCTCTTTTCTAGTTGACTGAGGGCTGAAGGATCATCATGGACCTTATAAATAAAGATATTGGGGACCTACAGGGGTTCTGTTGATCTCAGACCTCCAGAAGGCCACCTTACCACAAGTCAAAGTAGTCTGTCTGACCCTTTTCTACCTGAACACCTTGTAGAGGGAAGTCAGTATAGCAAAGAAATGTTTGGCTTCCTGTATCTTGATGGTACCCCTAACCAAATTGCACATAAGGAAAACAGTGTTACTTCAAAACAGATGCTGCTAACATTGTCTCTAAACACCCAGATTACTCTTCTCCCATGTGTAAAGAAAGAGATCTAATGGTGGTTAGGGAAACTTATCCTCAGTGTGAGGATTATAGCCCGATTACCACAGGCTACTCAGACTCTGACCTAGCTTGGGGAGGCCAGGTGGGACCAGTGAAAGTACAGGGCAGTTGAAACCAAAACATGAGGAAAAATATATAAATGTGAACAATTACAGCAGTAATAGTGACTGTAAAAGCATTATAAGTTCACAGGTTCATAGCATTAAAACAGATTTGCATGAATGTAGTCCTTCAACGTCTTACAGAAGACATATCTGTCCTTAAGTCCAAGTAACCAGTTTTGGATGTTTCTGAGGTGTCAGGGACTTCTAAACAAAGAAGGGTGGAAATCTTCCCTAGAGAATTTACACACACTAGACTCTGAGGCAGATGAGTGAGGTCATGTTGATCCAGTCCCTTCTGTGCCTCCATAAGAATTTGACACCAAGGGCACCTTATCCTTTGCTTCTCTTCCAGAATATTTCTTCTTTGGGAACACCTTCATAAAATGAGGGAAATATTCCAGTAAAATCATTTTAGTGCTCAAAGGCCCAAGTCAGGTATAGAGCCTTCATGACCTATCAGAACCTAGAGCAGATGCTATTTCTACAGTCTCTCATGTCTTGCAAAATGTGTTGATGACTGATCAAGCAATGGTGTGTCCCTGGATTCTAGCAAGGGATATACTGTTATACTACATCTATAGCTAATACTCTGTCTCCAGTAACAGGGAGAGTAGAATACTGTACAGATTTAGAGGGTAAGTATACACTTCTGCTACCCTGGCTTTCATAGCTTTGACAAACTCGCATGCTTACTTAAATGCAAACCCTGATGTAGAAAATGAGGACTGAGATATGGCGAATCTCTAAGGATCTGAAGTAGCAGATGCTTGAGCTGTGTGACTTTTCAGTCCTGTTCACTAGATATTGCAAGAAATTTGGATATAATGTTGTAGATGCATCTTGGAAGGTAACAACTTCAGAGTGTGTAATTTGGAGACATGTCTGGCTGAAGACACTGTATCTGTCAGACCATGTGAAGATGGAGCTCCCTATTACCCTTTTGTAGGATATCCTCTTCAGATCCCCTGCTGAAGCTGTCTTTAGGTGACTGGTGGAGAAGGACAAGGCTATACATTCAGTCAAACAGCTGTTTCTGTACCAGGCAGCAAGATGTAGCAGAAATTATCTCATCATATATTGGGCTTTGTTCCTCAAGCAGGACAAGAGTAAGACTGTTAAAGGAAAAAAAGTGACCCTTTAAAATAATGGCAATCTAAATCAAAGGAGAAGTGGGGGCTACCTAGGCTGTAACTACAACTGGGAATGGCCATGATTCAGCCTGACTGCCTCTTCCCTTCTCCCAAAAACCCACACCAACCCTCAAACCACTGGCCCCTCCTCCAGATCAGATTGGAGGATGGATAGGTTATTTTGTACAAAGCTGGAAAACATTATCCAGGTGACGAGTGGATCCTAAAGAATTTGCAACAGGTTTACAGACTGCAGTTTCTAAGTCTCCTAATGTGCAGTGGTGTACCATCCACTTCAGGGACCCAGGGGAGCCACAGGGATGGCACAAAAGAAAAAATGGGCTTTTACTCAGCAACATTCCATATGTCTAGAAAGGAGTACACATGGAGGCCCATATTGGACCTGTCAGGATTAAACAAATTCCTTATCAAAAGTTCAAAATGTTGAGCCTTCAAGACCTTTTTCCACTTCTGTCACCACAAACATTCCCTTACTCCAAACTGACCACTTTGGCCATGAAGGATGTGTATTTGCATGTTTCCATTGCCAAGGCAGTTTCTAAGATTCTAAGTAGGGGGAAATAGTACCAATTCACTCTCATGCCTTTTAGGTCATCTGCTTCATCCAGAATCTTCACCAAATACCTGGTCCCAGTGATTAGCCTTATGCAGGACAAAGGGTATTCAAATTTATCCATATCTGGATTACCATAACATTCAAACAAACTCATTGAGGAGATCCCCAAGGCATTGAATTTTAACTTGCCTCAGGGACTTTCTATTAATCTAGAAAAGTCAAAATTAAGTCCAGCAGAAAACTTATTCTTTTTAGGGGTTCTGTTGATCTCAGACCTCCAGAAGGCCGCATTACCACAAGTCAGAGTACTCAGAGCCTTTTCTACCTGAACACCTTGTAGGGGGAAGTCAGTATAGCAAATAAATGTTTGGCTTCCTGTATCTTGATGTTACCCCTAACCAAATTGCACATAAGGAAAACTGCAGTGATACTTCAAAACAGATGCTGCTAACATTCAGTCTCTAAACACCCTGATTACTCTTCTCCCATGTGTAAAGAAAGAGATCTAATGGTGGTTAGGGAAACTTATCATCAATGTGAGGATTATAACCCGATTATCACAGGCTACTCAGACTCTGACCTAGCTTGGGGAGGCCAGGTAGGACAAGTGAAAGTACAGGGCAGTTGAAACCAAAACATGAGGAAAAATATATAAATGTGAAAAATTACAGCAGTGATGGGTGACTGTAAAAGCATTTTAAGTTCACAGGTTCATAGCATTAAAACAGATTTGCATGAATGTAGTCCTTCAACGTCTTACAGAAGACAGTACCACAGTGGTGTGGTATATCAACAACCAAGGAGGGACTCTCACTCCTACATACTCTGTAGACAAGCACTGCAAACCTGGAAACTGACCAAGAAGCGGGTATGGCCCTCATAACTGTGTACATCCTCTCCCAAGAAAACTTAGTAGATGAACAGAGCAGATCAGACTCACAAGAATGGATGTTAAACAAAAAAGTGTTGCTGGGTTTGACCAAAAATTGAGGTGTGCCAGAAGTAGACCTTTTTGCCTCACCAGAGAACAGGTGTTTGAGAATTTTGCTGCAGTATAGCAACTTCAGCTGCCTGGAAGATAGATTCTTTCTTCCTCAAATGGACAGATCTATTTCTGCATTCTGATGTTTATCATATTGATAACTGCTCCCATTAGCCTTAGTATTATGGGTTATATCCTGCTAAGGATATAATAGCCAGACAGCTTCCAAAGCTTCAGGACACCCTGCACACATCCAAACTGTCAAGCAGCTTCAGCTGAACTGACTAAAAGACTAGTCTGGGTGTGAAGCCCTTCAGAGCCTTACTGTTGCCAAAGAGTATGCTCCTCTGAGACTTTTGAGGATTAGAGGTTGGTTTGTGCTTTCCTTTGCTGGGCAGATAAGTTCCCTTTTCGGGAAAAAATAATTTTCTTAATTTTGTTGATGTTTTATTTCTTTCCTCTTCGGGGAAGTTATTTTAAAGCTAAGAAATATTATTTTAATGGACTGTCTCGAGAATTTAATGTACTTATAAATGGAGCACTCATTTTTTTCTGTCAGTTTAAAAGTAGTGTAAAATGACTGAAAACATTTTTCTGATAGAGAAATTGTTTATTTTCTTTTGTGTGGCTGGCATAGTGTTTTTAAAGTACTGTTTACTCTTCTTTTTTCAGTCAAAAAAGTAACTTTTATTCACTGGTAGTGTTCACCAGTGATTGCTGTTTCTCTTCCTAGGGAAAGAGGTACCACTTTCGGCTTGACCGTAGAACAGACTTCTTGTCCTATTGCCTGTCCTTTTTCCAACCATAAAAAAAAAAATTAAGCAAACCGCCTTTGCCACCACAGCAGGCTAGCAATTTGCTTCAGCCACAGATGGGTGACTCTACTGTGGCCATTTGTTACATCTCAGATCACTCATCTTTTACATCAGAACCCTCTGGTGTAGCACCTACAACCACTATGAAACAGAGGTTAGCCATGAACTCTGAGGCTGTTAGTATCCCCTCAGTGGGCAACATACCTCTCAACCTGGAGATATCAAAAATCTGGACAAGGCATGAAAAATAGGTACAAATCTGTACGCTGATTAACATCTAATTTGCATACATAATTACATAACCCCACCCACTCCAATGGAGTTGTGGGATACCAACTTTCGAACACAAACTGAACAGACAAACAAAATATGGCACCAGAGTCTCCCTGCAGCCATTCCAATATCCCATTACCTGGCTATTTCTCCCCATTTACCATAAGCACTAATGTGTGCATGCATATTGCTTTACTTCTACAATGATTATTTGGATTTTATTTTTACATTTTGCAGCACATCAATGCACAAACACAGACATCTGATAAACAAAGCAATACTGTCTCATGATGAAAACAGACTTGGCATTAATACTTCTCTGCCCTTGAAACTCTCATTCATAGAAACAGCATTAAAACCCGTACCACATCCAAAAAAAATGCATCTGGCCAGTGGTGGATAAAGATTACCTTTGGGCTGTTTTTAAATCATTGGCTCCTTGCACACAAAACAAGAAACATACATGATGCGTTCTTTCCTTGGATGCACCTTCCTGACTTTATTTAAGTTATAGTCCTTGTATAATATAGCACACTTGCTAGACAGAGCACATTTTAAATTTATTGTTTGAATGAACATTTTTACAGTAGGCTGTACTGTAGGTAATGAAAGAAAATGCATGAACCAATAATTATAAAACTGCCCAATTCAGAACATTTCCATCATAAAAGACATTTCTAATTTATAAACAGTTTTTTTGCTCCTTCTGGAAAACTGATAATAAAAACATTCAACTATTAAAAACAGGAAAAGGATATTGGAATGAAACCCCAAATGTAATCTCTAGACCAAGGTATTTCTAGCAGTGCTTTCTCAATTACTGAATACATGAAGCAGCCAGGCTGCGATTGCTTTCATAGCTCCTTTCTTGCCTGCGTCTGTTCTTTAAATGACTTTGTGTATATTTATGCAAGCCCTACCAGCTTCTGTGACAGTTAATTAGCAGCATTTCTCTTCAAAGCATATATGTTTCTCCTCCCTTATTATTATCATTTTACACATTACGTTCTTTTCTATCTGTGAGAAATTTTATACTGGCACAACATTACATACTAGCTAAGCCTAAATATGGTCATACCACACGAATATACACACTCATAACTTAGTGTGTGGACTCATCCGCACACAGCACATGCACAACTGTAGTGTTTAGGCATCGTACCTGTAACCTGACAATAAGTGAATACCCAGTCTCACACACACACACACACACACACACACACACACACACACACACACTTTGTTTCCTTACCTGATGCCTTGCCTTGCTTCATCTCGTTCTCTCAGCCTGCAGCCCAAAGTCCGTTTACGTCGGCACCGACTCTGCAGAAATGTGCAAAAATAAAGTAACGCCAGTCGCCAGCCCATTCTTAGCAGCATAGCAGTTTAAAAAAAAGGAAAGTAAAGCCTTAGCCAGCATTCTCGGCAGCATTAGTGCTGCTGCTGTTTAATTCCCATTTCCCGCCCACTCACAGCCAGCCGGAAATAATGACGCAAGCTCCTTGAGCTCAGTTCTGACTGGCTGGTAGTGCTGATGGAGCTGACGTCATCGCATGCGATGACTTCAGCTCCGACAGCGAGAAAATTCAAAACATAAAAAAAAAAAAAGCAAAAAAATCAGAAATGAAAGGGTGCCACTCGGGAATCGTGACACCCCTTCATTTTGACCCCAAAACTCGGAAAAAACCAAGTAATTTGGGACGGTTGGGAGGTCTGGTGGACAAGGGAGAGCCACTCTTGTTGGTCCTGGGAGAGGGAACAGGGTAGGTTTCTTTGTTGCGTCAGAATGCTGTGCCCATTCCTGGAGAAGTAGCAGCTACCATTAGTAACAGGGTTGGCCCCAATTTTTCTGTCTGAAAGAAACATAAAGCCAAGCATGTGTCTACGCCTCCTCAAATTTATTTGAATAGTAGTTTACTGGGTCTGGCTCAGGGTTTAATTCAGGCTATTGATCCTTCTTGTACACTAGTTTCTAGTGAAATAAAGAGGGATTCCTGTTTTCCTGAAGAGGTTCAAAATTCTGAATCTGAACAGGAAGATGCTGGGACAGATATAGTTTTTTTTCCTCGGATTTCTGATTCAGACTCAGAGGAGGGCATAGTTTCTGATTCTCCCTGAGGGGTTTTCTCTTTCACTGAAACTATTGTCAGAATGTGCCAATGTTTTCAGTGGGAGAAGTCTGAGGTTTCTCACTCCTTCAGAAAATGCTATGAGTTGTTACAGAAGGATTTTCCAGAACCGTTACTACCTGCAGTTTTCCTGATAGCCAGCCAGCTGCCCCTTAAGACAGATAGGATGTATAAAGTTCCTTGGTCTTTTACATTTTCATACACTATTCCCAAATCTGACCCAGCAGCTCTAGCTTTAGGTGATAGCACTGCTGCAAAGCAGTTAGTTAATTTCAAACCTACTCCTTCTGATAAGGATGGGAAAATTTGATTTTTAGAATTTTGAATCGTCAGGCTAATATGTTAGTTTGTTCTGAAAAATTGTGAACATTTGAGGAATGTTTCATCTTCAGTTTCTTCTTCTGAGAAAAAAATCTGCTTGAAATAACTTAGTTTCTTCTACTGCACAGGTCACTACTCATTGTTTGTGGTGTATGACTCTGTTGATACTTCTTCCAGGGCTATGGTCACTGGTACTGTTTTGAGGAAGTATGCATGACTGCATTCTCAGAACCTCCCAGATGATGATAAAAATGAGATTATAAATTCTAACTTGGAAAGCGATTATGTTTGACCCCTCTGTTGCAGAGTTGATCAAATAGTGTAATGAAAGGGGCAAGCTGATCCAAGTAATCTAAGATTGTTTTCATCCCTTCTTTTCCAAATTGTCTAAGAGTTTTGTTATCTCCGCATCGAATTTTGGCAAAAAAAACAAAAAAAAAAACAGAATAAGCAGTCTCAACAAAACTGGTAACCAGATGTTTAAGAGGTCCAAAAACAAGTTTCAAACCTCCCAAAACCAAAGGTAGTCCAACAAGTCTGAATGACTGATCCAGACAGCTTGTGACTCCCTCCTGCCCTGGCTCCTTTTTTCTTCCAGAAAGTTTGAATCTTCTTTTTTTCTCTTCTGCAACAGATTGTTTCAGGCAAATAGGTTCTGAAAATCATTCATCAAGGTTACAGATATCAAGGGGAGGAAATTCCTCCTTCCAGGGAGTCATGCTTATTCCTCCAGATCAAATTCTTTTTGATGTTCTTCCATATCACTGTTGCAGTATTCATTACATCTGGCATTTCTGCCAAGGATAGCCCAAAGTCTGGCCAGTATACCAAATGCTTTATTACCTGGGAGCATCATAATCAGACATATGCTCCCTGCACAAGCATAGGGCATAAATGTGACATATGAACACTTACAACCCAGAATGTCTTTGCCACCAGTCCAAACACCATTATCATACATCATTCTGAATTCCCTTCACTTTGCTGGTTATACCTGAGCCTACATCTTCAAGATAAGTACCCTAAATTGGGTTTCTTTTTCTTCTTCTTCTGTTTTTCAGTGGGTTACATGTCATCCAAGAAATTGAAATATCAGTGTAGGTGGCAGATTTCCCATAAAGACCACCACAATAGGTGCCTGTTTTGCTTAGGGGTGTCTTACTACCACACTCAGTGTTCCATCTGTCAGGCTTTTCTATCTAAGACTTTACATAGCCATCTTTCTTCCCTTTCCATTTATCTTGAGAACCAACTTCTCAAGCTGTTGGCCCAAAGTACCATGATTGAATCCACTTGCCCTGAGGTACAGCTGCCACTTGAGGAAAGACAAGAAATGTAGGTTTGAGACTGCTGCTGTCCAGCCTCCACTAGACATCTCTCTTGAGATAAATGAAAATCCAGAGGACAGTCTGGTATTGCCATTTTTTTCTTCTGCCATGACCTTTTTGGAGAACAGCACAATACCTGCTTCTCGCATGTCCTCTGAGGCCTTGCAAACATCCATTGCTGACGTTGAGAGGGAACTACGGCTGATTATCTCCAGGGGGCCTAAAAGGATTCCTCAAATCCTTGTTAGGGAAAAAGTGCCAGTACCTTGATTGAATCCAGAGAGGGGGTCCGAATCATCACATTTTGTCAGGGCAGACGTCCCCTTTAAAGAAAAGATACAAGTTTGAACGTGTGGTGTCAGCTACCAGAGAGACAAAGTTAACCAGGAAAATCCAGCACAAATAGAGTGGGTTAAGAATAAACTTTTATGGCATAAAAAGTGGCTAACCCAAATCCAACAAACCGGTTTCGGCTTCAAATAGCCTTCCTCAGTGTTAATCCATACAGAAACACACAATGTTTAAATAATACATCCTAAATTGCTCCTGTCCCCCTATTGGTGCATGCCAAGTTAATTATGCTCATTCAGGCCAGGTTTAAAGAGAGCTCCCAACCTTACTTTGTGCCATTGGTTCACTTGCACTTGGCCTCACTTGTGTGGTTTTGTGGATTCATACTGTCAGCTACCAGAGATCCACAAAGAAAATAGCAGGACTTCACTCAAGCCTTGTTCAGTGTTTTGATGGCATTAAAGCCACCTCAGGGGATTTTGGTTCCTGCACCCCTTTGGTCCTCTACCCCCAAAAGGGCAAAGAACCCCGAGTCCTTGGATGAGGATTCTGACACTGCTGACTCTTTAGCCTACTTTTTTGTTAGTTGCCATCTCCTTTAAACTATGGGTCAGAGAAGAAGGAATCAGTCAGTCCTGATTTTCCTTTGGAGACGGTCCTGCATATGATGGGGCATTTCAAACGGGATTGCTCCCAGGTGTCAGACATCCAAAAGAGGTATTATGAGTTCTTACAAATGGACTCTCCTAAACCTCCTGCTGTCCTTCCTGCATTGGCTGCTCTATTGGATACCATCACTGCTGTTTCCCTGGCACCAGACTTCCAACCTCCAGCTTCTAAGAAGCCTGACCAGTTCTATATGGTGCTGAATGTTTGCAAGTTCTTATACAAATGCCCTTTGTCTGATCCAGCAGGGACTTCTGTGTCTACTGATAAGCTTTCTAATCTGTTGCCTTCTTCTAAGCTCCTTCCCTAAGATAAGGTCAGTAAAGATATGGAGAGGATTAATAAGAAAGTATACACTTCTGCTGCTACTTTAACCTTTAGGGCTATAAATTGCCAGACCCATATGTCAACATACATTTTTGCCTCTTCTTTCCCAGATTGGGAAGATTGTCTCTGATATGCCTGACTCTGATGGAAAGTCCTCAGCTCTGTCCTTACTATGTTCCAATTCTCAAGTTGCTCTTCACTCTATAAAATGTAGCTATGATGCAGCTGATGCCTCCTCTAGGGCTGCTTCCTTTGGCCCTGTGATGAGGCACTATTCTTGACTTTGCCTTCAAGGCTTGTCAGATAATATTAAAGCAAAACATTTGGATGCTTCTTTGGATAACTACAATTTGTTTGGCACTGCTATGGCAGAGCTCTTTAAGAACTTGCAATACCAGAGTGAGTTCTTGAAAGATTTGAAACACATTTGTTTTTCCCATTCCCATGTTTCAGAGAAACTATCCTAGTAAGAATGCCTTTTTGTACAGACTGCCAAGACAGTCTTTCAAGGGTAAGAAGGCTCATCGGCGCATTTTTTGTGATAAGCATACACAAACACCTAGCCCCCAAAAGCAGTCCTTTCCTGACGAGTCTGCAGCCATCTGACTTTCTCCCCTCTCTTATTCTTAGCCAGATCCCCTTGTCCCTCAGGCTTTCCCTATCTGTACCAGTCTGGCAACAGATCACCACAGACTCTTGGGTTCTATCCATTATCTGGCAGGATTACTTTATTTATACCAGTATCTCTCAACCGTATTCAGAACAACTTCCTCGTTTTCCATGGGTATTGCAGGGTCTGTTAGTCAAGGGAATCATTCAACTGGTTCCACAGACCAAGATGGGTTTGGGGTTTTATTCCAGAATGTTTCTGGTCCTCAGGAAAGAGGGGTCTTGGAGACCTGTCCTGGATCTTTCCTTTCTGAACACTTTACAATAAGTGCCATCCATCTGAATGCTTTCTCTTCAGACTGTTTCCTCTGTTGCTTCCCCGGCCTTTCTACTTTCCCTGAATGTAAAGAATGCCTATCTTCATACTCCTATCCACTCTCTGTTCAGCAAAGTGTTGCATTTCTCTTTTTCTTCCTGTCATTTTCAGTTTTCTGCTTTGCTCTTTAGGTTTTCAACAGCTCCAAGGGTATTCACCAAATGCCTAGCTCCAGTGTTGCCTCTTGCAGGCTTCAGGTCATTCAGATATTTCCCTATCTGGATGACCTCTTGCTTCAGGCCCCATCCCAAACCAAACTAGTGTGGGATCTTCATTTTACCCAGCTTCTGTTGCTCAGCCAGGGGTTCACTGTCAACTTTCAAAAGTCAATGTTGACTCCATCTCAGGATTACATTTTTCCAAGCTACAGGATCCAAATTTTCCAATGCTGGTCTCTCTTTCTCCCTCCAAGGTTATGTGTCTCACAAATTATTTTCTTTCCCTGCTTCACCTGTCCTGTCTTCCAGCCAGGTAGTTTCTCAGGGCTGTAGGGTTCATGGCTTCCACCATCCTCATGCTTCCCTGAGCCAGGCTTCTCCTTTTTAATTTGTCCAAGTCTTTTGGGTTTCTAATACCATGAATGGGAATAGATCCCATTCCTAAGTCAAAGTATGATTAAAGTTTATGAAATTAGTATTGTTTCAATCTTTGATGTTAGCCAGAAGTGCTCTTCGCAGCACCCACAATTTGCCCAGTAATGATTCCTTCTGCAATTCGTGTGGGGTTACATGCATCTGTAACATATCTAAGTATGGTTGTAAATTCTTTTTATAAGACCTGTTGCTCCTACTTACTACTACTGGAACTGTCTGGGTATCTCTTCCACATTGCCCTCATTTCTGCTTGAAGATCATAATATTTTATGACTTTATGTCTCTGTACATGAGACACTGTAGTTACTGGGTGTAGCAATTTCAATGATCAATGCTACTTTTGTCTTCTTTTCATGGACTACTATATCTAGTTTACTTACGTCTGTTTTTTGAATTTTTGGTAATGGATGATCCCATGTGATATAAACGTAATTTTCTATGATGCTTTGTGGCTCATATTTCTAGTATTTTTCAGATACTTCAGTATCATAATTGCACAATCCCCAATGCAGCAGTCTTGCCACATTTATTATTATGCCTTTCAGTATATAGTCCTCCTGCCATTAGTATACCACAACCAGCAACAAGATGTGTGACTGTTTCCAATTCTGTTTTACACAACCTATATTTGTCTTTCTCCCACATGTTCAATGGACGTTGTAAACGAATGTGTATGTAGTCCACTATCTCGGGCCGCTAGTATTAATTGTTCATCTTTTTGTTTAAATTCCCCTCTCCTTAACCACTCCTGCATTCAATGCTGATCAACATGAGGTTGTTCCAAGAGTTTTCTATACTTGCAACTGTATTTATGCATTTTCCACATTTCTTACCTTCTTTACCTGATCCTTCACCTTATATTCATTCTTTTGTTTTTTGGCTCATTCAGTTGCTCCCTGATTTTTATCTACTTCCGTTTTGGTTTCCATTCCCACTTGACCCTGATATGCATCTGCTAAACTAAGCAGGGATGTTATCTTAGACTTATTCTCATGTTTCAAAACTTTCACTACGTTTGGGTCTTGTGAGGTCAGCAGATAAGTATGCAGTCCCATGACTGCATATCTGTACATGTAATCAATTTCGAGGAGGCCCATACCCCCTTCAGAATGGGGTATATATAATCTTAGTATGCACTGATTTTTATAAATCATTTGATGAGCATGAAGCATCCTTCTTGTTTTCTTGTCCAACCTATCCAACACCTACTGGGGCCAGTCAGTCACTCCAAAACTGTAAGTTAAGACAGGAAGAGCAAATTGGTTTATAGCTTGGATTTTGTTCCTAGATGTCAGTGCTGTTTTCAGTATTCATTTTAGTCTTCTTAAATATTCCTTACTAAGTTTTATTTGCATTTGTTCATGTTTTATTGTTGTTCCTTCAGTTCCCAAATATTTATAAAGTCTCTCTTGCTGAAATTCTTTTATATCATATTCCTGTCCCAAACTGATGTTTTCTTGGTACTGCAGCTTTTCTGCTTTAAAGGTTGGTTTGGCACATTTATCAAGATAAAATGACATTCTTATATCATCCGAAAAAGTTTTGACCACTTGCAGATGTGCTTTCAGTTCCTCATCTGATGAACTATACAGTTTTAAATCATCTACAAAAAGAAGATGAGAAGTCTTTACAATTGGTTGTTTTCTGGGAGCCAAACTATAGCCATGACCTAATCTGTTAAGTAGACAGCTTAATGGGTTACGCACAAGACAAAAGAGCAGCGATGACAGTCACCCTAGAATATTCCCCTTTGAATTTTTATCCCTGGAATAATAATTTGTCCTTAATCATGGCTTAATTGCAAAGTGGTTTACCACTGTTTCTTCATGCTTGCTGTAATGTAATCAGTCAGTGTAGGGTGTATCTTGTATATTTTTAAGCACTGTTTTATTAATAAATGTGGGATAATGTCAATTGCTTTTTTGTAGTCTATCTGTACTATAATTAGATTCTTCTCTTTTTGCAGTTCTCCATTATGACTTTAACAGCAAATGATCCTTTGCTCCATATGACTTCTTTTATTACCCTTTTGGTCTATTGCCATGATTGAGTTTTCTTCTAAATTGACTATAAACTCTGCCGGCATCAGTTCCAGTGTATAGTTTATACATTGTCGTAAGGCAAGTTATTGGTCTATAGTTTTTAGGAGAGCTTGCAAGTTCACTTTTAAGTAGAAGTATTGTTTTTCTTGTTGTTAACTAGGCTGGTGCCTGTTTTGAGTGCACATATAAATAGTTCTTATTGATGGCTAAGTCTTCATGTAAAGATGTTGATACTTTTAGCCACAAGTGAGGTACTGCATCTGGGCTTGGTGTTTTCCATTTAGGAGCTTTTCTTAACTTTGTTTCAGTCTCTCTGGTTATTACTTCATCCCATTTCATATCCTGTGCATTTGAACTTCTTATTCTTTCTCTTACTACTTCTATCCATTTAACAACTTTGCTATGTTCCACAGGATCTCATTGATATTTCTCCAAAAATATTTCTAATTTTATTTGGTGGTGGTTCAATTCCTTCTGCCTTGTTTCCTAATCCTGTATAAAACTTTGTTGGGTCATCAATAAATTGCTTATTTTGTAGGTTTTCTTTATATTTATCTGCATATCATCTTAGTTTTTCTGTCTGTGCTGATATTTTTAGTTTATTATTTGTGATTGTGCACAGTAGATCCTGATCTGTTCTGATACTGCACATTGCTTTTATCACACCTGTCTTTCTGAGTATTTTGGTTGATGTTTCCTCTTCTATACTTTTCTAACAGTAACACTTATTGTCTTAATTGCTTTATAGTTTTTTCTGTTCGATACTTCCATGATGGCATTCGATTTCTCCCCTTCCTTTCCCTTACTACCCTGTGTTTTTGTGGTAAGACTGTTATTAATTTAGCTGCACAGTAATGTATTCTATTTACTTCTGTTATATCACTTGAATATCTATGGGCAGTTCTGATTACTGTGTTCATTTGATGTTCTTCATCTCACATTGCTGCAGTCCTTACATATGGGTAGTCCGCTGTCCTCGGTCGGCCCGAATACCAAAGTATTAGGCTGACGTCGGTCAAGGCGCTTAAAACTGACATCAGGACGTCAGGGTACAAAAGCGCATGACCGACGTCATATCCTCAGTCTTTTTTGCCGCATGGTCCGATGCAGAAGCAGCGTTGCAAGTGCCGTTCGGCGTTCTGAAATTTTTCGAGTTCGGAGTTTCAGACCGAATCCAAGTTGGGGAATATTTTGTTTTTTTCTTGCCTCAGTGTATTACTGGATGTCAGAAAAAGTGAATAATTGTATTTCTTGTGGGAAACAGATACCGCATAGGGATTATCATTCTTTGTGCATTCCTTGTTTGGGGCCTGAGCACGACATAGTTGGGTGTCGCTTTTGTGCTAGGTTTAATAAGCGCACTATTAAGCGAAGGTTAGATTGTGCTAGGCTGGTCTTCGGTAAGCGGTGCAATTATAATATGCCGTCGGATACTCCGATGCCCGCTTCCACGAAGAAGCGCAAAGACAAAGCGGTGAAACCCAGGCAAGATGAGTCGTCCGTTCCGGACGCCGGTTCTTTAGAGGCTTCAGTGGAACCGGTGGTTCCGATGGAGGCCTCTCTGGAGTCTCAGGGGGAGTGTTTGATTTTGCAGGATGTGGCCTCTCACGAGGCAGGTCAGGCTGAAGGGGCTTCTCAGGTTTCTGTACTCCCCTCCCTTCCCAGGGTGGTTAGACCCTCTCCTTCTGTTTCCAAGGCTTCTTCCAGAGGCAGGCCAGGTTTAGCTTCTGTTGGTGTCAGTCCTAGTTCAGCAGGGTCTGTGCCTAAGAAGCACATGCTTAAAATGGCAGAAGATTTGATTACTCTGATTAGAGGTTCTTTGCCCCCTCCTGATAAGAGGCCTAGGGTGGAGCCAGAGTTGGAAAGTTTTGAACAGGCTTCGGATGTTTCAGAGTCTTCGGCTGAAGACTTGCAGGAATACACTCCTTATTCTGATTCTGATGCAGAAGATTCCACTCCTTCTGCATCTCCTCCAGAGGATTTTTCTTTTTCAGAGACTCTTCATTCTATGAGGGAACATTTTAAGTGGGAAGGTCAGGACTTCTCTGATTAACGGAAAAGGCTTAGAGAATTTTTGTTTTTACCTCAACATAGGCCCTTAGCTATACCCCCTGTTCTGGATGTTGTGCAAGATGTATTTTCAGAGGCTTCACTTAATCCTGATTCTCTGCCTCCTGCGCCTGTTAAACCGGATAGGTATTACAGGGTGCCTGAGGCTCATAAATATCTCTATAAGAGTCCTAGGGCGGACCCAGAAACTGTTAGTCAGGGACCTAAGGGTGTCAAGGCCTCTGTTGTAAAGAATCCGGTTCCTCTAGATAAAGAGGCCAGAGCTTTGGATAGATGGGGAAAGAAGGTCTATACATCTTCTTCTTTAGCTATGAGGGCTTTGAATTGCCAGTTTCATATGTTGAAATATCAAAATTTTCTTCTTTCGCAATTGAAATCTAAGGTGAATGCTCTGGCAGAAGGCATTGACTGTAAAGAATTACAAGATTTGGTGCATGTCTCTGAACAGGTGGGTAAGCATTCTTTACAGTGTGGTTTTGATGCTTTGCAGGCCTCTTCTAGGGTGGCTGCCACTGGTTCAGTTCTTCGCAGGCACGCCTGGCTTAAGGATCAGAATTTATCTGACCATGTTAAGACAAGGATTTTGGATGCTCCTTTGCAGTCTGAAGTGTTGTTTGGTCCACCTGTGGAGTCAGTCTTGAAGAAATTGGAGGACAAGGCTAAGTCTATGCAGACTGTTAAAGATTTTTTGCAAGTTCAGCCTCCAAAGTTTAGTAGAAATTGGCCTGCTAAGGGGTGGACGTATCCTACTTCTGACTCTCAGTCTAGGGGTAGATCTAGACGTGGTAGGGGCAGAGCTCAGAGTTCCTTCAGACCTAGAACATGGAGTTCACCTGCACAGTCTTCGAGTGAGGGCAGGGGCCAGTCCTTTCGTAAACAGGCCCAATGACCTACTTTTTCAGCTGCCAGATCCTTCTTGCCTGGCAGCACCTTTGGGAGGACGGTTGGCGCTCTTCAAGGAAAATTGGATTTTAATTACCCAAGACAAATGGGTATTGGATATCATACACCAAGGTTACAAGTTTTATTTCCATACTTTACCTCCTTTCAAAGGCATGCCAGACGTTCCTTCTCAGCAAAGACTAGAGGCTCACAAACGGATTTCTCTACTACTTCAAATAGGAGCTATACAACCGGTCCCTCTGCCAGAAGTGGGCCTAGGATTTTATTCTCGCCTGTTTCTAGTACCAAAGAAAGGGAACACGTGGAGACCAATTTTGGATTTATCTATCCTCAACACATATCTGGACATTCCCAAGTTCAAAATGTTGACGTTACAACAGCTTTTACCTCTGATGGGCAAAGATCACTGGATGGTGACTCTGGATCTCAAGGAGGCTTACCTTCATGTTCCTATCAGGCCCTGTTGCAGGAAGTGTCTGCGTTTTTGGGCTGGGACTTTTCATTATCAGTTCTCTGCATTGCCCTTTGGCTTATCTACTGCGCCCAGAGTGTTCACAAAGGTTCTGGCTCCAGTGGTAGCTTTCTTCAGGCTAAGAGGAATACAAATCTATCCTTATCTGGACGATTGTCTGATTCTGGCTCAAGGAAAGGACGAACTTCTTCATCATTTACAGTATGTGATGGCAGTGTTAAGATGCCTAGGGTATTCTGTGAATGAAATAAAGTCCAGTCTAGTAACCTCTCAGGACATGTGCTTTCTGGGTGTGAGACTGAATACAGCATCCCAGATGGCCTTTTTGACCCCGGACAAACAAAAGAATCTTTCTCTTTACTTTCACCAATTGTCTCGTCAGTCCAGGCTGACTGCAAGGACAGTCCTTCAAGCCTTGGGGTTCATGGCATCTTGTATTCTGGTACTTCCCAATGCCAAACTGCATATGAGGAAGCTACAATGGTATCTCAAAAATGTATGGACGCAACACTGCCAAGATATGGACACTGTCATTCAGATAATACCTTGCATTCAAAAGGAATTTTTGTGGTGGGCTCAGGAATGTCACCTAAACAAGGGACTCTCTGTGACCCGACCAGAGGCGAGTCAGATTCTAACGACAGATGCCTCAGACAAAGCTTGGGGAGCTCATCTAAATGGAAAATGGGTACAAGACACGTGGCCTGCCAGACTTCAACATTTACATATCAACTTGAAGGAGATGTTAGCAGTCCAATTTGCATTGATAGCTTTCAAGGATTTACTTCTTCCAGGGCAGGTGTTGATTCAAACAGACAACACAACTGTCATGTGGTACATCAACAAGCAAGGGGACACATTCATATCCTCTATGCAGACAAGCAATGATTTTGTGGGAGACTGCTCTCAGTTTACAGCTAAATCTTCAGGCAAGGTTTCTGCCAGGAGCACAGAACTCCTTAGCAGATGTGTTGAGCAGACAAATTATGGATCCCCACGAGTGGAAATTGGATCCTCATGTATTTCAAAAATTGACAGTGTTATGGGGAACTCCAGACATAGATCTGTTCGCTTCTCCACTAAATTACCAGCTGCCAAAGTTTTGCACAAAAAGGTTTCATCCCACAGCTTGGAAAGTGGATGCTCTCTCATTCAATTAGAGCAATCTTCACGTGTATGCCTTTCCACCACTGCCTCTCCTCCCAAAGGTACTCCTGAAGGTCAGACAGGACAAGCCAACCATGATTTTAATAGCTTCGGATTGGCCTCGACAGCACTGGTACCCATTACTGAGAAGTCTGGTATGGGAGCCTCCATGGCCTTTGCCTTCGATTCCACACCTGCTGTCTCAGGAGAGCAGTCATTTACTCAATGTCAAACTTCACTCTCTACATCTAACAGCCTGGCATATTCTGTTTTAAACCCTGGAGGGTCCCAGCTTCCACAACAAGTTTTGAATGTTATTTTGGAGGCCAGAAGGCCTAGTACAAGGAAAGTTTACGCAGATAAATGGAGGAGATTTTTAATTTGGAGTACAGCAAAGGACTTTGATGTTTCTAAACCTAATTTAAGTGTTGCTCTTCAATACCTTACTGAGTTATTGGACAAAGGTTTGTCCTTCTCCTCTATAAAGGTTCATGCTGCAGCAATTTCTGCTCACTATGACTGTGACCCACCATTATTTTCTCATCCTTTGTTTAAGCAATTCCTTAGAGGGGCAAAGAATATAAGACCCCCACGTAGAGCTCCTACTCCTGCTTGGGATCTCAATTTTGTGTTGGAGAAACTCACTCTACAACCTTTTGAGCCTGCAGCGACTGCAGAGTTGAAATATTTATCATGGAAGACTGCTTTTTTGTTGGCCATTACCTCTGCGAGAAGGGTTTCTGAATTACAGGCCCTTATGGCGGTTGAGCCTTTCTTAATTTTCCACAAGGATAGGGTGTCTTTGCGTACTAACCCTTCCTTTATGCCTAAAGTGGTTTCTAGTGTGGCTTTAAACCAAACTATTCATTTGCCTACTTTTTATGCAAACCCCCAAAATAAAGGGGAGAAGATTTTGCACACTTTGGATATACACAGACAGTTGCGATATTATTTGAGCAGAACTAAAGGGTTCAGGCAGTCTCAGCAGTTGTTTGTTTCATTTGCTTTGGGTTCTCAGGGCAAACCTGTTTCAAAACAAACTATTTCTAAGTGGATTGGTTTTGTATTGCTTTCTGTTATTCCCATCATGGTAAGGAGATTCCAGCTGGGATTAGGCCTCATTCCACTAGGGCTACTGCCACTTCTACAGCTTTTTAAGGGGTGGCTACTAAAGATATTTTGGAGGCAGCTACTTGGAGTTCAGTGCATACTTTCTCTAAGCATTACCACCTTCCACTTTACTCTAAATCTAGGGCTGGATTTGCCACTGCAATTTTACAGGGCATTTTGGCAGCTCCTAATGCTTTATAGTTTTGCCATCCTCCCTTACCTCTGCTTTGGGATTCTACCCATATGTAAGGACTGCAGCAATGTGAGATGAAGAACATAGTACAGTTTTGTACCTACCATAAATGTAGATGTTTGAAGATCCACATTGCTGCAGTCCAATTTACCCTCCCTCCTTCCCCTCTGTAGTTAGAGGTGGTGGCGTGGTTTGGGTTGTAAATATTGTAAATATGGTTAGTGCAGGGGTGGTTGGTTGTTTTTTGCTGTTTTTTGGCTTTGGCCTTTCTTGTTAGGGCCTTCTGACATCTGGGGCAAGAAAAGACTGAGGATATGACGTCGGTCATGCGCTTTTGTACCCTGACGTCCTGATGTCAGTTTTAAGCGCCTTGACCGACGTCAGCCTAATACTTTGGTATTCGGGCCGACCGAGGACAGTGGACTACCCATATGTAAGGACTGCAGCAATGTGGATCTTCGAACATCTACATTTATGGTAGGTACAATACTGTACTTTTTATCAAACTTCTAACTTTTTGGATTTTGACTTTCTGAGAAAGTTCCAGAGCATCTTCCTGTGCCACATTCTGTCATCCTGTGTTATCTGTTGCTCTTTCATATGGGAGCTCATTGGCCTGCCACTCCACAACATTGACTGCTCAGAGTTGCCACAGTTTCCAGTTCCTTCTCTTGCTGTGCAACTTCAACTGAATGTTTGTACCAGTTTCCCATGAAAGGCTCCAAAATATCTTCACATGGTAACTGATCAGACATTTCCCACTCCACTGGTTTCTCCTTAATTTAGAGATCCATTGCTGTATCCTGCTGTGATATTATCTGAGTTAGATTCTCTACACTAAATCCTTCACTTTGCAGGTAATACATAACCTCAGTTTCTATTTCTTTAACTTCTCCATTACTAATCCTCTCCTACTTTTCCTCTTTGTTTTCTTCTTTTTGTGTAGTAAATATTTTCCATGTTATGATGCCTTTGCCTGCATTTCTCTACAAATATCTTTGGGTGCTGCTGTTTTTGTATTGATTAATTTTGTTTTCTCCTTTGCATAAATATTGCAGCATATTAAATCTCCTTTTTCTTTCCCATGTCCATATTTCTTCAGATGTCTCCTCCTCCTCCTATTTCTCCTTACCTTGGGGACTCATTGTTTCATCATACTGTGATGTAACATGTGTTAGACTTTCTGCACTAAATCCTTCACTTCATAAGTATTATATAACTTCATCTTCAATTTTTGTAACTTCTGCTTTACTAATCTTCTGTTCTACATTACCTCTTTGTGATCTTATTATTGTGAATTTTCCATGTCTGGATGCCTTTGTATTTGAATATCTTTGGGGCTACCTTTTTTGTGTTGAGACATACCTCCATAGACTATATGAAGAGAGACATCATGGAGCTCTCGGAGTATGCCTCTCAGGCTGGTACGAGCCTAGCATTGAGAAACATTTTATTTTCGCTAAGGATGATACAAAATACGAACAAAAGATGATTGACTTTAATAACTGGCTTAGTTTCTGGTGTCATTCTATGTGGATGCAATATTTGTCAGTTTGGAAGGAGATGGTCAACAGACCACACTGCTTTGCCAGGGATGGTCTGCACCCTTCCCCTCTGGTCTTTCGAATATTAGCTAAAACATTGTCTTCCCCCATAATGCCTTTTTTCGGCAATGCCAAACTGAAAGTACTTCTGACATAGCAAATCAAAACCAAGAAAATCTAAAGGTATTACTGCTCAATGCTAGGAGTCCAAACAAAAAAACTCCACTCCCTAGAAGCTCTCTCCACCCTAGAGAATGCTGATGTCTGTGCGGTCACTGAGACATGGTTTAAAGCCATGGAGAGCACACCAGCAGTGCAAGGTTATAATGCCTTCCACACACTTAGACCAGCTACTACACAGACAGGGACTAAAGGTGGAGGTGTCTCTATTTACATCAAAAATAAATATACCTCAAGGCTAGTCAAACAGAACAATGCATTTGAGCTGCTCCATGTTCAAATCACCATAGGCAAAATCCAATATCACTTCCTTGTCATCTGTAGGTTTTCCCTGTATGACCCAGGAAAACCCATACCATGTATTTAAACTTATTAGAAACACTAACCATCAACCCAGTACCACATTCATGGGTGACTATAATTACTCCACTATTAGCTGGGAATTCTATATGACACCAAACATACAGGCACAGAGATTCCTGGATTTTGTAAACACACACTCCCAGAACCAGATATTCAATATACCAACTAGGGGTGCAGCCATAATGGATCTGGTCCTCACTAATATAGGAGAGTACTGCACAACTCCTACTGTAATGTCTTCCCTGGTAAGTTCAGACCACAAAATGGTCTCCTTTGAAGTAAAAATGAAACCTGGACCCCCAACTAAACCTAGAATAAGGCTAACCTCCTGCTACTAAGTGATAATCTGGCAAAATATCAAGCCCCCATAAACCCTGAGAATGAAGCTGCCTATGAATAAAAACTGTTCACAGAAACCCTGTACAATCATGTTAATAGCTGCATAGAGGCAGCTGTACCCACTAGGAAGAAGTTCAGAACTAACTCAAAAAGCAAGCCACCCTGGTGGAATCACAAAATCAATAGACTGTATAACAGAAGGAAGAAAATCATGGCAAAAGTTAGGAGGTGCAGCACTCATCAGGATAAAAGCACTGTCATCAAATTGACAAACATCTTAGAGGATGAATAAAGTCTACCAAAGCCTAATTTGAGGTGAATTTGGCCTCCCAGGCCAAGGGCAAACACAATGCATTCTTTAGCTATGTCTGCAACCTCAAAGGCAGTACACAATTGCATGCAGAGATTATTGTAAATGGACCCACCTATACTGAGCTAGAAGATATAGCAAACCTACTGGCTGATAATTTCAGCTCCAACTTTTACCCCTCTCAATCTTCCCTCAGGAAATACCATCAAATATAAATTCCCCTGCTATCACTGGGGAACACGTCCTTAACGCTCTCTCTAAGGCCAAGAATACTGCATCAGTTGACACAGACAATATTACAGGATGCCTTCTAAATAGCATGAAACTATACCCTCCAAACAGGCTTCATGCCGCATGAATGGAGAACAGCAACAGTCATCCTACTGTGCATAAGTAGACCATTTACAGACCCTGGACACTACAGACCCATACATCTCACTAGTCTTGTATGTAAAGCCATGGAAAGAATTATCATGGAAATGATCAATAGTGATGTAGTAAACCTCCAGACATTGGACAAAACCCAGTGTGGTTTTGTCAAGGGCAAATCATGCCTGCTCAACCTGGTGGACGACTTTGACAAGGTCACCAAAGCAATGGATGAGGGCAAAATGGTTCACGCTGCCTACCTTGACCTGGCCAAGGCATTTGACACAATACCCCACTCAGGCTTTGCTGACAAACTCAAGAGGTTAGGCACAAACTTGTATGTCACCCAGTGGATAGCCAACTGGCTCACAGGACCCAGTAAGTTAGAATTGGGGAGTCTACCGCTATAAAGTGGCCAGTCACAAGTGGAGTCCCTCAGGGATCAGTCCTTGGACCACTCCTTTTTGGTATTTACTTCTCTGAAGTTAAGGCCAATGTCATTGGTCTCTGGCTGACTAAATTTGCAGATAATTGCAAATTAGGAGCTGACATTGTATCCCACACTGACACAAACCTTCTCCAGGAGGGGCTAACAAAGACAAACAACTGATGTCAGAACCATGGACTAAATATAAATGCCAAGAAATGCATCCTTATCCTTTGGGAAGTCATTCATCTCTGGTACCTATCATACTGACAACACACCCCTTAGAGTTGACCCAGTAGTCAGGGATTTAGGAGCACACATAGATAGTAATCTAGCCTTTGACTATCGCGTGTCTACAGTAGTGAGGAAATCCTTCTATGTTGCTCAACTTATAGACAAAAGTATGGCATCTAAGTCCAAGAAAGTCATTGTTCCACTGTATTTGGCATTCATCAAACCTATGCCCCTTTTGGTATGTACCTAACCAGGCTTATCCAACAATTGGAACGTCCACAAAAGTTCCTCACTAAAAGAATACAGGGCTTAAGTAAAATGTCCTATGCATACCTCTTCAAGGCTGTATCCCTGTATTCTGTGTCATACAGGCTTTTGAGATGAAATCTATGACCAACTTACAGGGCATTGTCAGATCCCACTCTGATGGACCTCCTGCATATCTGCAAAACAAACAGCACCAGAATTACCCGTTCTAAAGACTTAAACCTTGCCTGTGATATAAATAGGATGAGATGGAGAGACAGGTATGTATCCCAGAGATTACCATGTCTCTGGAACTAGCCACCCATGCATGTGAAACAGAGTTCCTCCCTAACCCAATTCAAGTGCAACCTGGACAGTTGGATAGGGAATGGGAAATTCATCCCTGGTTTGGCACCTATGTTTCTAATGGACACAAACAGCCTGTAAGTGGTTCATGTCCCAAGCCCTAGCTTGTAAATGTTTCATCTGCCAAGCCCCTACTTACACTTATCAAGGGTATCAAAACTTGTCAGAGGTTTGGGATGCATGCCTAGACTTAAAAAGTCCCTTGAGGTCATTAGTCTAGTAAACATCTATGAGCCTATGAACCTGTGATTAATTTAGGTTTCTCCTTTGAATGAATATTGCACCATATCAGATCTCTCTCTTTCCCATGTCATTTATTTTTTAAACCTTTTAAAAATCTCTAGTTTTTGTTCTTTTTTTATTTTTGCACTTCCTCAGTCGCTTTTTTCCAAACAGCCCAGGTTTTCTTGGTCTATATAATGTTTTTCATAAATGTGTTGTATTATTGAACACAGCATTTTATTTGAAACTTCTGACAATTTGTCTTGTGGAAGTATTTTTCTTTCCTCTAATTTCTCTCTTAATCTTTTTGTATATCTTCTGTCTGGAAATTCTGGGCTTCTTGCAAAATAGTAACACTATATAATTTATTTCTTATCCTCAATAGTCTACTCTTTTTTGTTCTTTTTTTTTTTTAGGTCTTTTTTGGCCTATCAGTTTTAGTGGACTGCTACTTCCTTCCGCAACAGGGGGGCCATCCTCTTCCTGGGCCCTAGCCTAGCCTCATTGTTGGAATGTTTCCGTATGTTGAGGATTCTACGCTGTCATTTCCAGTCCTGGCACCAGTGCAAATACTGGGACTGAGCACTTTTTTATCCTGGGTCTTGTGCATCCAGCTATCTTACTTATTTTTTAACCTACTTCTGTCCATGATGTATGCTGTATAAAATACAGTCTATACATCAGTGTCGTATTGGTGAGATTTTGTGAAAAACAAAGTCCACCTTGTGAAGGTACTCAAGACTTGATGATGAATTCAGTTCCAACAATACTACTGTCCTTTGCTTGCGGAGTTCCTCTGCTCCCTTGTCTCAAACTGGAATTTCACTGGTGTAATTAGCAGATATCTCTCAATCCAGATGTTTTTTTCCAACCACCCCAGTCATCAAAGGAACTCTTTACAGACACCTGGGAGCTGGGGTGGAGAGCCACTTCAGGCACCCTGAAGGTTCAGGACCTTTGGTCCTCTCAGCAGGGGGCAGATCTCATCAACATTAAGGAAATGAGGGCTCTCATTCTGGCTCTTCACACTTTCTACTTGCTCTGGGTGCCACGTCTCTTGAAGGTTTATACAGACAGCACCACAGTCATGTGGTACCTAAACAAACAAGGAGGCACAGGGTCTTAGCTTTTAGCAGACTGTGCCCTATCAAGCATAAGAAACAGCAGTCAATCTGCATGTCACCCCACAGTCAGTCTATATCTCCAGAGTGCAATCATGTGGCAGGTTCTCTCAGTAAGTCCAGGATACAGCCTCATGAATGGATGCTTCACAGAGATTTGTTTCTGGACATAGCTCATCAATGGGGTATTGCTAAAGTGGATCTCTTTGCCTCCCCTCTGAATCTTCAACTCCCTCAGTTCTGTTCCAAAGTCCCAAGTCCTTTGGCTTGGAAAGTGGATGCCAGGTCTTTCCCTTAGAGGTTAATGTTTATTTATGTGTTTCCTCCCCTTCCTCTTCTTCCCAAAGTCCTTCACAAAATTTAGGAGGACTCTTCAAAAATCTTGTTGTTGACTCCCTTTTGACCCAGACAGCACTGGTTCCCCCTCTTATTCTATCTGGCTAAGGGCAGTCATCACACATTGGATCTTTCTCACAGGACTAAGGATCTCTTCTTTAGCCTCACCTGTCCACTCTTCAGCTAACACTTTGGGTGATAGGATTTTGATTCCTTTTTGACACCAATTTTCTGAGAATATGCTTAGGGTCCTGCACAAGGCCAGGAAAACCACCAGCAGAAAATCATATATGTCTGAGTAGAAGAGATTTTCCATCTGGTGGTTTAAACTTCACCAGAATCTCTTTTCAGTCGGGGTCCCCTTGGTTCTTTTCTACCCATGTGAACTGCTGCAATACTGGCTTGGCATAGTCTTCAATGAAGACTCACTTGTCCATCCTTCTCTGGTTTTTCAGAGGCGCAGAGTGTCTCTTCATATGAATCCTCCTTTTATGCCCAAGGTGGTTAATGAGCTGTCCCTTAATCAGTCTGTCCAGATTCCTTCCTTCCCATCTCAGCAGTCTGCTAGTGAGAAGATCCTTCATTCTTTGGGCCTACACAGACAGTTCAGGTATTATTTTGACAAAGCAAAGGCCTTTCATAAGTCTGACCAACTTTTTGTTTCTTTTCGTACTAAGACACTTCAAGAAAAAATGATCAGCAGATTGTGGTAGCTGTAAATTTGTATATTAAAGAATCTTAGCATCAGTATATTATGCAAACAAACCGGTTTCGGCTTATACTTTACTAAGCCTTCATTAGTGTAAAAATACAAGTGAGTATCAACCATTTATATACTGTCCGAAGCCTGAAGACCAATTAGAGGTGTTCATTTAGCCCTGGGGCAAACAGCCCTCCCAATTTAATAATCCATTGTTTTCTGTTTAGCATTAAATAATTCATGTTAACCTGATTTATTATATTTAATTCCCCAAATTTTATCAATAATAATGAAGTGAAATGAAGCTGTTTTGTGGGATTCAGTATGTTTAAATAAAGCATTTGTGTTTCTTTTATTCTTAATTTCACTGAAGTGTTCTGATATTCTATGTTTCACTGCTCTTGATGTTTGTCCTACATAGAAAGCAGAGCACTTACAGATGGCAAGGTAAATGACCCAATCTGAGCTGCAGTTAACAAAAAAAAGGAATATCAAATACTCCACTATTGTTTTTACTACTAAATGCTAAAAAGAAAAAAATGAATTATTAAATTGGGAGGGCTGTTTGCTCCAGGGCTACATGAACACCTCTAATTCGTCTTCAGGCTATGCTATGATTGTTTAATAGTAGAATGTCGAAGCAAACTCCATTGATTGTACTGTTGTCGAACATGGAAGTTCGAAATGGTAATATTGAAGACCAAAAACCAACCTAGGAACGGTTTTAACATGGGTTGAGATAGGTGTTCAGTGTTATTCCGAAGTACAAACCTCTCCTGTATCTCAGCTCATGTTAAAACCCATTCCTAGGTTGGTTTTTGGTCTTCGATATTACCATTTTTGAACTTCCGTGTTCGACAACAGTACAGTTGACGGAGTTCACTTCGACATTCTAATAGTAAACCATTTAATATACAAATTTACAATGACCACAGTCTGCTGGTCGTTTTTTCTTGAAGTGTCTAGGTATTTTGAGACCTTGCAGACGCCTTACTTGCAGGGATCCATTTTGGACTTCTTTTCGTACTAAAACATTGGATTTGGCAATTTCTAAGCAAACCTTCTCCTCCTGGATTTCCAGGGTCATTTTCTTTTGATGCTCTTCTCATGGGAAGCAGTTGTCTGCTTCCTTTAGAGCTTATTCTACTAGAGCAGTGGCTTCCTCGGGGGCCATTCCTCAGGAGGTTTGGACACCAACTCCACACTTGAAGCTGCTACTTGGTCTTCTGTTCAGACATTCACTGAACATTACAAAATGGATGTCATTTTCAGAGCCAGGGCAGGTTTTGTCAAGGCTATCCTTCATGGGTTTGTGGAGGGCTCCCCCTTACATTCATCCTCTTTGCCTTCTCATTTGCTTTTTTATGGGTTAAGCCTGGTTCCAGATTTCATAGGACTTAGTTGATTTGTTTAATAAGCAGGGTTTAGAGTTACTGGGACTCATTATACAAAATAATACCGTAACTATTTAAAGTTTATGTATGGAAGTAAAACAAAAGAACAGTTTAAGGATGATTTATTGTTCCCCACTTACAGAGTTGATTATTTTTTAAAGTCAATTCTCACTTTGTAAAGGTGAAGAATAAGAAGTTATTACAGAACAAAGAGCAGTATGAATTGGGCAATGTTTTTCCTCTTAATACTAAACAATTTCACAATTCCCCTAGTCCCTCCACCTGCAGTTACATCAGGTCACAGTGATACACCCAAAATGGTAGCAGGAATTACATATCCCCTAGACAAGATGTCTTTGATGAAGACGTCTTAAACCATGATTAGCATGGTTATAATTTAGCAGACTCTTTACAATTCCCACCTCTTCAAAGTTCAAGGAGGACTGAGAGTCATACCTAGCTTGCTCAAAAGGATGGAAATGTATTTCCAGGGTACACTCAAAGCAAATACTTGAATTGGAGTCAACATGGAAAAGTGAAGGTCAGGAGCAGGGGAGCTTCAAAATACGGTCAAAAAAACAGGTTTTGAATGCCCCTGATATTACATTTGAAAGTGATGGTATAACAACTTTGTGATTTACAATTATAGTAACTTGGTGATCACTGAAGAATATTTTTCTTTATTTGGAAAGGGATTTACTTTTGTCCCTTCAGATGCTTACAGTTTAACAGACACTCTTACTGAATTTAAGTTGTTCATTAGGATGTCAAATTTTGTGGTTCAGTTCTAGGATGGCTTAGAAAATAATATTAACAAAGGGCAACTTTTTTTAAAAAATAAAAAAAGAAAAGAAACATCTTTATTAAATTATGTATGAGACAAGCCATATTACATTTATATAAATAATAAACCATAGCAACATAATCTCAGTTGCAAATATTATATATTCCTCCTCTGCATGTATTGATCCCACAGTTCCCATTTTTCCTATGTAATTTGCTCCTACCCTTTTCCAAGATCTCCATTCCAGTTGTTTTAAGTCTGTTACTATCTTCACTACGTCTAGTAAAGTAGGTTTAGACTTTGATTTCCATTTTCTAGTAACTGATTTTTTGGCAGCCATCAAAATTAGAGTCAGCAAGACTTTACTATGGCTAGGCAATTCTGAATTTGTATCATAGCTCAAAAAATCATTTCCCTAGTCACTCCAATTGCTCACCCAGCATCTCCAACAGAGCAGTCTGCAGGGAATCTTTAAAGCCTAACAATTCATTACACTCCCAGAAAATATGTTCCCAGTTGCCTCTTTCTGCCTCATCACACCTCCAACAACAAAGGGTGACTTTTGAGAAAAAAGAGCTTAGCTATGCCCATGATGAACCCCACAGTGCAAGTTCTTTCTAACATGTGAACAAGAATTTTATAAATATTTTGCTTCAGGATATAGGAGAACAAGAAATTCCCATTTGATTAAGCATGAGTACTTTTTATTACAAAACTTGGAAAAAAAAACAGTAGTATAAGAATTATGAAACCAGACAAAGGAGTTGAAATTGTACTTTTTTGATAATTTAAGTTATATTGGGGAAATGGTGAATGAAAATACTTCATAGGCTCATATGTTCATAGGAGGTTACAAGGTAATGACTCTAGTGGCCTTACAAGCCTAGCCAAGTTCAACCCTTATTCCCTTAAGGGTCTAGAGAATATGGTCTGGGTTATAAGCAGATCTAAATCATCACTGACCTATCCAAGAGAGGCACAGGTGAAACCCCTGGGGTGAATTTGTGATTCCCATCCAATTGTCCAAGTTACGCTTAAAACGATTTAACGAGGGTTACTGTTTAACCTGTATTTTAAGTTAATTCCAGAGTAAAGGCAACCTCTGGGAGACGTATCTGTCTCCGGAAACAAGTGATGTTGATGTCACATGGTAGGTTAAGGTCCCTAGAGTGAGTCAGTCATGAACCATTTTCTTTTGAATGTGCAGCATTTCTATTAAGGCAGGATCAGCAGTTTCTCTGTGTGCAAGGCACAGGTCACCTCTGAGTAGTGTATATGATAGAGTATAGTAACAGTGATTTCAGTCTGTCCACATAAGACATGTGCTGAAGACCCTGACTTTTCTTTATGAGAAACCTTTGAGGTCTCTCCATTTGCTGCAGGTACTTGTTTAGGAACATACCAAAGGGAGCATTGTACTCTATTATTGGCTTGATGAGGGAAGAGTACAGGAGGGTTATAGCTTCTGTTCTGGAAGCTATTCCCTTGCTTATGAGGCGAGCAATGTAGAAGGCCTTCCTTATCACCATGGAGACATGGGGATCAAAAGTAAGGTTGCTGTCAACCTGTGTGCTCAAATCTCTCACCACTGATTTAGAGCTAAGAATGTTGTTGTTGTTATGGTAATCTGCAGGGATATCCTTTGCCAAAGGGGGTGATGATGCATTTTTTTTTTTGCTGTCGACCTGTGTTCCCAAATTTCTCACCACTGATTTAGAGATTAGGATGTTGTTGTTGTTATGGTAATCCGCAGGGACATCACCTTTGCCAAAGGGGGTGATAATGCATTTTTTTACATTGAGTTTAAGACCATGACTTTGGCACCAATCATTGGTTTGCACAAGTCTTTCTTGTAGAATGTTGACATAATTTGGGGACTCAATGACTGCTCCCAGTTTGCAGTAATCAGCAAACTTTGTCAGCCACAGATCTTTTGTTTTTGCCTGTATTTCTCAAAAGTAGATTCCAAACAATAGGGACCTCAGCACCAATCCCTGTGGAACACCACTGGTAATGAGTCTGTTGGTGGAGGTGGAGTCCCTATTTTGACAGTATGTGTTCTGGCGGTGAGCCAGTTTGCAACCCAAATTGACAGTATATGGTTGACCCTCAGCTGAGTGAGCTTTTCAGTGATGTCCGAGTGAGAGATTGTGTCAAAGGCCTTGGCCAAGTGTAGGTAGGCCATATGCATGTATTTGCCTTCATCCAGGGCAAAGAAGTTCACCAGGTTCAACAGGCAGGATCTCCCTTTAACAAAATCAAACTGTGTTGAGTCACGTGTTTGAAGGTCTCCTATATTCTTGTTGATAAGGCCCATGATGATTCTCGCCACGGCCTTCCAGATAAGGCTGGTTAGGCTAATGGTATTATAGTTCTCAAAGTTGGTGGATGCATTTCCCTTGTTCAAGGGGATAATGGTAGCTGTTTCCATTAAGCAGTTACAAAACAAGAGCTTAGGCTGTGTTACTAACTCCTGTTTTCAGCCATTGAGAATGCAGCCAGACTGAAATCATTGTCACTACTGTTGGTAGACGCTTTTGTTTATTTATTTATTATTTATAAATAAAGTACTAACTAAATTACTTGGGCAGACTGAAATCACTGTCACTGCTGTTGGTAAGCTCTTTGTATAGACATGAACAGTATTACATCTACTTTGGCCTCTATCAATGAAGTACACATATCCTATAGAGTGATTTTTCAATGTTTAAAGGATGGTTTGTTACAGCATTACATTGACAATGACATGTACAATTTTTTAAGAAGTCGTAACTGCTCCATACCAACCATTTTTGGGGTTCCCAAAAGTCACACGAGCAACATTCAACCTCTTATCAGACCTTAGTCTCTGCAGCTAGATTTAAAACTTACCCCTCTGCAGTGATGATTGATAGGTTGTTAAAGTCCATTCAGGATTTAAACATGTGATTAAGGATTCCTGGGACTTTCTGGGTAGGTTAAAGCATCAATTATGGGACAAGGATTTAACCTTTGTCATCATAGATGTAATTTATTAATTTCTTGTCTACTGCAAGACACGGGTTTACAATAATTTCACGAGGCCTTGCTAAACCTTGACTTTTTAAACTCCAGACGTATGACTGTTAAGAAAATTAATAAAGATAGAGTTGGGAAACAACTTTATATGGTTTGAAGGGGAAATTTTCAAACAAAAAAAGGTATGGCAATGGGGGGGCTGCTTGTGCCCCTGTTTTTTCCAATTTAGTCATGCTCTCCTTGGAGGCTAAATTTGTTTTTTTTCATCCTGTTTTTTCAATACATAAAACCTTATTTCAGGTCTTTGGATGATATAGTAATCCTGTGGATAGATGACCACACTTTATTTCTTGAATTTATTCAATTCATCAACCATACTACCTAATTTTTGAAGTTTACTTATCTCAACGACAACAAAAAAATCAGCTGGGTGGACACTACTATTTTTAAGGGCTTGAGTGTTTTTTCTTTCAACATACATAGAAAACCAACTTTTTCTAACAGCTATTTGCACTTTAAAAGTACCCATCCTTTTCACAAAAGAGAAGTTTGGTATAGGGGCAGTTTGTGAGACTGGCACGTATGACATCTGAAATGAAGACATTTGATGTCAAAAGGAAACGACTAGAAAAAAATATTTTTGGAGAGGGAATATCCCCAATGACTGGTAGGCAAGATTAGTGATGCAATTTCGAGGGGATGGAGTTGAAAATATGCTCCCTTCCTTGGAGTGGGTTTAGAAGGGTTTAAAGACAAGCAAGAAGAAATGCTAAATTTTAATGGTGAACCAGATAGCACACTTGGTGAAAAAGAACTCTTATCCCTTTTAGCCCTAAAACAATCTGTGAGAACATTGAAAAATGCGCTTACAGTAGAGCTTTCACTCTACAGTTTAATGCTGGTTCAAGGGTTGTGAAAACATATTGAATAATTATTGATGTACTTTGAGTGATGGTAATCTGAAAAATATTGTAGGTAAAAGTCCTAACTTTATATATAAGAGCGGACAATATCAAAAAATATGGTGGAGAACACTTGTCATTTTAGTTCATTTGAGGTAACACGTAAAAGTACAAAAAATTTACCTCCTAAAAGCAATGCAAGTACACTTTAGAAATTGATTTTATAATCTTGGAAATAGCTTAAAATATAGAATACACCCACAATAAGGTAATTTTACCATTAAGGGTCTTTACTTAGTACTATGTTCTACACGTCCTGTTTTTTATGTAGGAAAGACAGAGCACCATTAAAAAAATGGATATATGAACATTGCTATGAGATTTCCAAATGCAATATGAGTAATGCTCAGTACAGGCAGTCACTCAAATGCCATGATTTTAAAAGTTTTGATTTTATTGTTCTTGAAGTAATTCTTATTAATCTGAGTTGTGGTGTTTGAAAAGAAGTGAACTGAGAGAGTTGATGTGGCAACTAAAACTCAATGCCAGACGGCTTCCTGGTGTAAATGATTTTATTTCTTTAATTCCTGTATTCAAGAAAAAAAATCGCAAAAGTTCTAAGGTTTACTCACATATCTTGTACATTATTTGATGGATTTTATCAGTATAAGGAAAGATTATGTTTTTAAGAAATAGTTTAAGATGAGTTTAAAAGGGGCATGTATGTTTAAACCTTTAAATATTTTGGAGTGGAATTATTTTTTTAATATGTATTAATTAGGAGGCTGGATAGCAATATAAAAGGAATTGGGTTTCATTCATGATTGTATTCTGATGGAAGTCCTGATGTTTTGAAGAAGGATGAAAAGCTATTTATCTAGATATTGGATATAACAAGTGCACACACCCCTGTTAAAATGCCAGGTTTTTGTGATATAAAAAATGAGACCACAATAAATAATTTCAAAACTTTTTCCCCTCCTTTAATGTGACCTATAATCTGTACAATTCAATTGAAAAACAAATCTGTTAGGGGAAAAATATAAAAAAATAAAAAAGTACAATAAGCTGGTTGCATAAGTGTGTATACCCTTAAACTAATACTTTGTTGAAACACCTTTTGATTTAATTACAGCATTCAGTCTTCTTGGGTAGGAGTCTATCAGCATGGCACATCTTGATTTGCCAATATTTGCCCACTCTTCCTTGCAAAAGAGCTCCAAATCTGTCAGATTGTGAGGGCATCTTTTGTGCACAGCCGTCTTCAGGTCACCCCACAGATTTTCTATTTCTATTGGATTTAGGTCTGGGCCATTTCAAAACTTTAATTTTCTTCTGGTGAAGCCATTCTTTTGTTGATTTGGATGTATGCTTGGGGTCATTGTCATGTTGAAATGTGAAATTCCTCATCGTCTGCTTTCTAGCAGACGCCTAAAGATTTTGGGCCAAAACTGACTGGTATTTGGAAATGTTCATAATTCCCTCCGCTTTGACTAAAGCCCCAGTTCTAGCTGAAGAAAAGCAATCACAAAGCATGATACTGCTACCACTATGCTTCACTGTGGGGATGGTGTTCTTTTGGTGATGTGAAGTGTTGTTTTTGTGCCAAACGTGCCTTTTAGGATTGTGGCCAGAAAGTTCAACCTTGGTCTTATCAGACCCATAACACATTTTCCCCACATGCTTTTGGGAGACTTAATGTATTGTTTTGCAAATTTTAGCCAAGCCTGAATGTTTTTCTGTGGTAAGAAAAGGCTTCCATCTTGCAACCCTACCCCCATAGTCCAGACATATGGAGAATAAGGTAGACTGTTGTCACATGTAGTACACAACCAGTACTTGCCAGAAATTCCTGCACCTCCTTCAGTGTTGCTGTAGGTCTCTTGGCAGCCTCCCTGACCAGTTTTTGTCTCGTCTTTTCATCAATTTTGGGGGGATGTCCAGTTTTTTGCAACGTCACTGTTGTCCCATATTTTCTCCAATTTTTGATGACTGTCTTCACTATGCAAAACAATTGAATGCCAGCAGATAAATAGGATCCAATGAATAATTTATTACAAAAAGAATAACATCATGTCAGACCGGTTTCGGCTGGCAAAAAATAGCACAGCCTTCTTCAGTGATAAAAAAATAATCAAAAATTATGCATTTATATAGTAGCTAGACTACATCCTAGTGGTGCAATTATAATTGCTCATTAAGTCCAGGTGTAAATAATGCTCCTAATATAGTAATCCATTTCTTTTCTTTAGTATCAAGCAAAGAGTGCCATCCTGTCTTATTAAATCTGTTGTCCCTAATTATATCAATTACTGTAAAAGAAAATTTGGCATTGGAATGTTTCAGACAGTGTTTGAACCAGAGCATTATTAGATTTTTTAGTTCTGATATTGCTCATATGTTCTGAAATGCGAAATCTTAAGGGCCTAGAAGTCTGGCCAACATAAAAGGCACCACAGCTACATGTTGCAAGATAAACAAGCCATTCACTACTGCAATTTGCAAAAAATGATATTTCATAAACCCTAGGACAGTTCCTGCTAGTGAACTCTTTGGTCTTTGCTATCTTGTCACAGTTACTGCAATGTCCACAAGGAAAACATCCTACCACTCGTTCCCCGGTTAGTGTGGTTTGAACAAAAGATGTATTGTCAGTATGATGTGTATGCTTGTAATGATTGAAATGGGAAGCAAGATTTCTCCCTTTTCGAAATGAGAACAAACAATTGTCAGTTAATACCCCTGATAACTCGGGAATATTAGATAAAATATTCCAATTGGTGTTTATACTATGCATTAAAACATTGGTATTCCTAGCATAAGTAGTCACAAACCTGATTGGCTGTGTGACACTGTTGTCCTTATTTTTATATTTCAAAAACTCTTCCCTGGGGCATGTATTGACCCAATTGCTTGCTTTGATGACATGTCCCATAGGATAACCTCTATCACGGAATCTATTGATGAGATCAAGTCTATCTTTTTCAAAATCCTCTGGCTGAGAACAAATTCTTCTAGAACGAATAAATTGTGATTTAGGCATGTTTTTGGCAATGTGCGGAGGATGACAGCTGGAGGCGTGAAGGACAGTGTTGTATTTGGGATATTTCCTAAGTACTTGAGTGGCCAAAGTACCATCTTCCTGTCTAGTTATTAGTACATCAAGAAAGGTAATTCTTTCCAAGTGGTAGTTGATAGTAAATTGCAAACCCCATATGTTATTATTGAGGTACGAAACAAATTCCATTAAGTACTCAACATCTGCCCTCCACACCATCCAGCAATCATCCAATTACCTCCTCCAAATATCAATTTCAGGGAGGTAAATATTATGGCTGACATCATATATGATATATTCTTCAATATAAGCCATAAAGAGGTCGGCATAAATGGGAGCAAAAGATGCTCCCATAGCCGTACCCTTCACTTGCCAAAAACAATCATCTTCATAAAAAAACACATTCTGTGTTAGAACCAATTCAGCCATCCGGACAAGAAAATTATTGAAATCCTCATCATAAATGCAAGCAATATTGAGCCAATAAGCTGAAGCATCCAGCCCCACTTGATGTGGTATATTCGTATAAAGGGCGCTTACATCCAGTGAACACATCAGCCAATCAGGTTCCAATTGGACATCAGAAATAATTTGTAAGAATTCAGTTGTATCCTGTAAGCGTGAACGAACATGTGTCAACAAAGGTTTCAGATGTTTAGTCAAATACAAAGATAATGGTTCAGTTAAATAACCACGGCCAGAAACAATAGGTCTTCCAGGCGGGTTGGTGTCTTCGCTATGCTCCATGGTATATCCAGTGCTGTGGAAATTTTTTGTACCCTTCTCCTGACTGATACTTTTCAACAATGAGATCCCTTTGATGCTTTGTAAGCTCTCTGCAACCCATGGCTTTTGCTGTAGCAGGCAATTGAGTAAATGTCCGGAAAATCCTACTAGGACAGCTTTTAATTGGGGTTAATCAGAGTCTCTTTAATTGATGGCAGATGTGTACCCAAGAGGACTGAATGCTGCAATTAAAAGGTGCTTCAACAAAGTATTAGTTTAAGGGTGTGCACACTTATGCAACCAGCTTATTTTACGTTTTTTATTTTTTATATTTTTTCCCCTAAAATATTTGTTTGTTTTACAATTGAATTGTACTGGTCATAGGTCACATTAAAGGTGGGAAAAGTTTTGAAATTATTTATTGTGGTCTCATTTTTAATATCACAAAAGCCTGGCATTTTAACAGGGGTGTGTACACTTTTTATATCCACTGTATGTTAACAGCTTAAATTCTAAATAAAATGTGCCTTTCAGTAACTGCTTTCAGCATGGAGAAAATATTTTCTTATTGGTGGTGGCAACCCAGTTCAGAGGAGTTTGAATTCTTTTGGTTTATAGTTTGCTTTTGTGCTTTTGGTTTATAGTTTGCTTTTGTACTCTCCCAGAGGTGATGGATACTGCAGCAGGGCTAGGGAGGGACATAGTACAGTTATGTAAAAATCCTACCATAATAGACATACTCTTCACTGTTGAAGTTTTCACTTCCTCCCTCCTACCCCCTGTTCTTTTTCTCCTTTTCCATTGGTGGTATAGAGTTCTTTCCTTTATCTTCCTTCCTTTTCTGGATATATGTCAAAGGAAAAAACTTCAAAGACCAATACACGTAAGGTTCAGTTAAGGTACATTTATTTACTTACTGCAAGGAGACAAAAACATGCAAATACAAGGATTTGTCTAACTACTAACAGGAAGTATGCTTATTCTTATACTATTTTACAAGACATGGCCTTCTATGGCTGACATAATCAAACACAACTTTCAGTATTGTTCTACAGCAGATGTTACTCAGATTTTCTGCTGACATGACTAGATTTGTGAGAAACTTTTGAGAAAAACAACCTGGCCTTGATGGGCACTAATTCGTTTACAAGCTTCCATTGTACAGTGTTACATTTCAAGGTACTCTTCTAATTCAGATACAAGCAAATGCTGATTGCAGTTCATATTTTCAAACAGGCTTTGTCCTATTTATTTATAGCTTCTACAGCTGTGTATTTTCTCACAGCACAAACAGAACTTCTTGTCTAAGCTTCATACAAGTAGTATTGTTCTATTCATTATTTTCCTAACATAAGCAGGAATCATCTGCTTCTCAGTAAATTTCCAAAGCACAAGCAAGATTTTAGCTAACAATGCAAGGTCAGAAAGCATCTGTAGTTTGTACAGATTTATGCAGTATGAACTAGAATAAATGTGTTAACCCCTTTCAAGCTCTAAATGCACTAAGCATATTACTAATACACACATTAATACATATTTTTCTGACATTTCCCCCCTTTTAATACTTTTATTCTACTTTCAAAATAAGCATAAACAGTTTTTCTTCTCATAACCTCTTCCACTTAGGATTTGCAGTTGAGAGTCATTCAGTTTAAACTTATGAAAGCATTTTCAATCTTTTAACAGTTCTTCAGACTCAGTACTTTTATATAAGGTTTCAGAAACTGACATATCTATAAAATCTTTAATCGGTCTTTTCATGCAGGGGATGCCACAACAAACACATACTCCCAGTAGGAGCATTCCTACACAAATGGCAATCAGGATGTTCATTAGGATGGTACCCCACCCTCCAAACCATTTCTGGAAAAAGTCCTTCAGTGGGTGTGGGCCTGGTTTGGTCATGGCCGACACTTGCTGAGTTACCTCAAGCAGATTGTCTATCTCGTGTTTATGGTCAGGAATATATGAACAGCATTCTTCTTGGATTAAAGTGCAAGTACCACCTCTCGCCGCTAGGGTGAAGTCGAGAGCCATGCGGTTCTGAAGCACTACAGTTCTCATAGCATTCAGTTCGTCAGTCACCAATTTGAGAGCGGAAAAAGTTGCATTACTCATTACTTCGAGAAGTTTCTACAGTTTTCTCAGCTCCCAGATCGATTTCACTGCTCCATATGCCGGTAATATGCCTGCCCACTTTATAACGCTATCACTCAAGTCCATATGTGTCAGTCCTTTGCTTATGGAATGATGGTCTTTCCAACGTGCATCGATTTGTCCCACTGGATTTACAGGTTTCTGGACGACCTCCCGGACATTTCAAATTTTTCCTTGAGGCAAAACTGCAGTGTGTCGTATGGCCGGAACCAGGTAACCCAAAAAAAAATTGCCGGACCAATTCTCAGGTAACCATTTGTATGCCTTTCTGCCGCACACAAAATAACAATCCTCTACTTTAGTAGTAACTTTGCTATGAATATACACTCACCCTGCATGAAACATTTTTCTATCAATTATAGACAATTGTTTATAAAGAACAGAATTATGTTTTACTTCGTGTTTTGTACATCAATCCAAGAAATGAATCATAGTTTGTATTGCAATAAAGATCTACATTGTTACCTTTAGTGTAACATTTATAAGGAACAGTCACATTGCAATTGCTCCAACCCACCCGAACAGTATCATTTTTATAAAAACACACAGTTCCCTTTTGTGGAACAGACCAGTGCAATGCTATTTTATCTTGTGATGTAATGGTTGAGGTATCATAAATCAAGTTCTCCTAGGTCTCATTGACCCCTAGGGGGACTGTAGTCATTAATAGCCCCCCGTATGCTGTTGGCAAAGCTGTGCAAATTCAGCAATTCGAAACATTGAAAGTCTCAGCATACACGTATTTAATTGCCTGGTAAGTGTTAAAGTTTGGATGCCAGTCAATGAGTAACGCTTCACGTTTATTCAGTTCAGTCTGTGTGGCTGGGAAAAGGAAAGGCCACAACAAAAAGATTATTGTCACTAGTACAGTTGACAGGATGATTATGCAGTACTTCTGAGGAAAGGGTTGTTCTGCATTCCTGTTTCTTCTGGACTCTATCATTTTTACTCTTGGCATGTGACAAGATTTTTGTCCAGTTCAAAGTTCTTTACTAATTTACAGTGCATCAGGTGAATCCAGGAGGCATGCTCCGCTATCTTGACTGCAGTGGGTGTCGACAGAAGCACTTGATATGGACCTTCCCACTTTCGTGATGCCCAATTCTTTCTCTTTACTGTCTTCACCCAGATCCAAGTTCCAGGGGACACTGCCACTTCTGACGGTCTGGTTCGTTCTTTATCTGAAACAGAATTTGACTGCAACAAATGTTTAGAATTTAACAAGTTTCGCATGTACTCGGCTAGTGTACTGTCAGCTTCGTGGTCTGCGGGCATGAGAGATTTCCACTGAGGTATATAATAAGCCCTTCCAAATAATTTTTCAAAAGGAGTCGATCCTTTTGCATTCGGAACAGTTCTCATGCTCAACAGTGCCAGGGGCAGAAGGTACACCCAATTTCTCTATTGACTTCCTTAGCTTATTCTTTAAAATCCCATTATGCCTCTCTACTAGCCCTGCAGATTGTGGGTGATATGCACAATGATTTTTTAAAGAAATACCAAAATATCTACTTAACTGTTGTATGGTCTGGTTTACAAAGTGTGTGCCTTTGTCACTGTAGATCCTTTCTGGAATGCCGAATCTAGGGATGATTTCTTTAGCAAGAACTTTGGCCACAGTTGCTACGTCTGGATTTTTAGTCGGAAAGGCTTCCACCCATCTGGAAAACATATCTACAATGACAAGACAATACTTCTTATTTTCACATTTATTCAACTCTATGAAATCCATACAGATAGTATGAAACGGATATGGTGGTGTAGGGAAACTCCCTTGCTTGGGCTTTAACACCACTTGTGCATGATGTTTATTACAAACATGGCACATCGAACAGAAGTTTTTAGTTTAATTTAAGAATCCATATGTCGTGAACACTTGGTTCACCAGCTGTACCATCCCCCCTGTTGAGACATGGCACTGCCCATGGCTCAACAAAGCTGCATATCTAAACAAATTAGATGGCAATACCGGTTTCCCTTCTTTAGAGATGTACAGCCCCTTTTCGAGAATTGCTCCTCATTTTACCCATGTTTGTTTTTCAACTTGCGTAGTAAGTGTCTGCATTGTCTTTAACATTTCTAAGTCTAAAATCTCAGAGGGTTGTAATTCCTCATTTAAAAGAAATACTTCTGAAGCTGCCTGCTTTGCAGCTGTAATCAGCTCTCGCATTACCTTTTGAAATCCTGTCCTGTTGCTTGGTATGAGCTGTGCATTTACAAATAGCTACTTTCTGAGGTAACTGAATAGATTCTAAACGATCTAAAATAGTGTGCATGATTGATTGGTTTGCCAGTAGATGTTATCATTCCTCGATTTTTCCACTGTTGTGCAAAAACATGTACAGTAGAAAAAGCATACTGGCTGTCAGTGAAAATGTTCACACATTTACCCTTTGCTAAGGTACATGCCCGTGTCAAGGCAATCAATTCTGCTGCCTGTGCAGATAAATTGTGTGGTAAAGATTTTGCTTCTATAATCTCAATATCAGAAACTACTGTATATCCTACTAGGTTCTGTCCTGCAGGACCCTTTTTGCATGAGCCATCCACGTAGTATATCACCTCGGCATCATCCAAGGGAACATCCGTAAGGTCTTTTCTAGGCAGTGTCTTTTGCTCAATCACCTACAGGCAGCTGTGTGGTGTGCCATCTGCAGGGGTTGGGAGAAAGGTAGAAAGGTTCAAAGTCGTACATCGTTCAATTGTCATATGAGGTTGGCTCAACAATATAGTCATACAGGAAAGATGCCTAGCAGGGGAAAGATATGCTACCTTCTCTTGCAGTAAAATAATCACGACTGCATGAGGCATTCTCAATGTGAGAGTGTGGAACAAAACTACTGAGGCCGAAGCCTGTACTGCCATTGCAGCTGCAACTACTGCTTGTACACAGTGGGGTAAAGACCGTGCCACTGGGTCCAGTTGTGATGAATAATAAGCAATAGGGTGTTGTTTGTCCCCATGCTGCTGTGTTAACACTGATGTCATATAACCTTGCTTACAATCTACAGTTTGGAAAAAAGTTTGATAGTTTGGTAATCCCAAAACTAATGAGGACGCTATTAATCGTTTCAGTTTGCAGAAAGCAGATTCTGCTTCTGGTGTCCATTGTAACAAATCTTGTGCTGCCATAGGCTTTTTATAAATCAGGTTAGTCAACGGTGGAGATTCCAAGGCATAGTTTGGAATCCAACTCCAACAAAAATTAGTTGTACCCAGGAAGGACATAATTTCCTTCTTGGTAGTGGGTTTTGGTGCTTGCAAAATTGCTACTTTTCTGTCCTCATCTAATGTCCTACCTTCTTTGGATATTACATATCCTAGGTATTTAACTTGTTTTTTCCAAAGCTGCAGTTTATTTTTGTTTACTTTATGCCCTTCAGTGGCTAAAAATTGTAATAGCGCTATGGTATCTTCTTTACAATCTTGCTGGGTGGGGGCCGCCAGCAGGATATCATAAACATAAAGCAAAATCTGGCTACCTCTTAGTGGGGTAAATCCCGCCAAGTTGCTTGCCATTTCTTGTGAGAATATCGTTGGACTTTCACAATACCCCTGTGGTAGTCGCGTATATGTATACCTTTTCCCCTGAAATGTGAATGCAAACCAATACTGGCTGTCAGGGTGTATCGGTATTGAAAAGAACACATTGCTGATATCTGCCACAGAAAAATATTTCCGTTGAGGTTTTAAATCATTCAACAGGGTGTGTGGGTCTGGCACCGTAGGTGCCTTTGGTATTACTGCGTCATTTACAGCTTGTAAATCTTGGACCATACGCCACTCTCCATTCACTTTCTTGACAGGAAATAAGGGTGTGTTACATGGTGAATCAGGAGATTCCACCAGCACCCCTTCCTTAAGTAAAGCTGCTATAATAGGTTTGATTCCTACCTCTGCATCTTTTCTTAAGGCATACTGTCTTTTTTGTGGTCTAAATGCTGACTTTGGTGTAATAGTAACTGGTCCCGCTGTGCGAATAAGTCCTACATCTGATTTTCCTGTTGATCAGAGAGTTTCTGGTATATTCTGTAAGGCATTCTCTTCCTCCTTCAATAGGAGTGCTAATCAGCTGTCCTTGCTAGACTGCAAGTGTACAGCTGGGTGGGTCTGAGTTATCCATTTCAACTTCTGCATTTGTATTCCCTGTTCTGACAGTTCTAACTCTGTCTGTTTTTCCCACCTCGTGACTTTTTCTCCTAAGTCTACCCATTTTACATTCTTGTCCTTAGTTAAGCTAACATGTGGTAATCGATTATATTTATAGAGTGCAAAGAACTCCTGGGGCAATGAACAGCTGGCTACACTATTCCCTTCTGTGTCCCAGTACAGATTACGTAATATCAATCTGTGTGCATAATTTCTAAATAATTCTTGCTCATATTCCTTATCAGGTCCTGGTGTGTTACAAAAATACAGAGTACAGTGCAACAAATGCTGTTTATCAATGTCAAGGGAGGGGAACTTGCTGATGGCTAAGTTCATCAACTCTTCGGTCACTGCCCCTGGACCAGTCGTAACCAAGTCCTGGCTGTACCAATAAAACATTTTACCCTCCGTTTGCACTGCAAAGGTATCAATTTGTTGCTGTGCTTCCATACCCTGCATAGTTGGAACTACTGCTATACCAAATAGCTGCATAAGGTTTCTGCCCAAGAGGTTTACTGGACATTTTGCAGAAACAACAATTTTGCTTTTCTGGGTCAATCCTGAGACAGGATCAGTTATCACAATATTATGGGAGATGGGCTCCAGATACAGCTGTCCATTAGCTGCTTTTGCTAATATGTAATCAGGTGACTCTGAGTTCTCTGGCAGTTTGGAGGGATGTATCATGGTCTGTGATGCCCCTGAGTCTCACAAGAATTTGACTTCCCTCACTTCTACCAGGAGTGTAACTTCTGGTTTTGTGTCTGCTAAATAGAGCTCTAAGCTCAATAAAGCCAAATCTAATATTTCATTTTCTTCACTATCCGTGACTTCCTGCACTTCTTCTATTTCTTCTGTCACATTCTCTACTCCCTCTATCACATTCTCATTTGTCCCTTCTCTGCTATCCCCTTCTAGTGATTCCTGGCTATATAGTCAGTCCTCACCCTCCTTATCTTCCGTGGTTGCTTTCTTGTTTTTCTTGCAATCCCTTGCCAAGTGTCCCTTTTTACCGCATTTAAAACATTCACCCCCTTTTCTTTCACCCTTCAAAGTCCTCTGATCGCTGACGTTGCTTTTTTACCCGACCTTTAGAATCAGTTTTAAGCTGTTTGACAAGTTTGACAAGCGAGGATTTTTCTAGTTTACCATCAAATTCATACTTATTAACCCATTGTGAGTAGTATTTAATATTATCAGCACGCTGTGACTACATGTATTTCGCCTCTTCGGTTAACGGCGGACTTTGGGATCTTTTTGTAAAATTATTACCCATTTTGTTCTACCCTTTTAATCGTTACATAACTCCTTATTTTTAACGTGGTACCACGGATTTTGTTATAGTCTCTTCAGAATGACTGCCTACCTGCTCTGTTTCCGTGATCTATGACAAGACACTAATCTTTTTGTCCCTGACTTGTATAAACAAAGTCTTAACAAAATAAATACAAATCTAGTCCCTGATCTGAAACAGAAAAAAAGTAGATTCACCTTACCTGAGCCTTTGTGATTGATCACCTGGTTCGAGTAAACCCGTCCTTCAGTCGCAGATCAGAAAGTGGCTGGCCCCTTTTGTACAACAATTCAGTCGGAGGGCTTTTCAACTAAGAAGAACCAATGTGGTTTCTTCCCTGTACAGTTTCAAGCCACCTGGCCTGTCTGATCCGAGGCGAAGTGAGGGTTTCCGGTCCGAAGGACCAGTCTGTCAAAGGAAAAAACTTCAAAGACCAATACACGTAAGGTTCAGTTAAGGTATATTTATTTACTTGCCGCAAGGAGACAAAACCATGCAAATACAAGGATTTGTCTAACTACTAACAGGAAGTATGCTTATTCTTATACTATTTTACAAGACATGGCCTTCTATGGCTGACGTAATCAAACACAACTTTCAGTATTGTTCTACAGCAGATGTTACTTGGATTTTCTGCTGACATGACTAGATTTGTGAGAAACTTTTGAGAAAAACAACCTGGCCTTGGTGGGCACTAATTCATTTACAAGCTTCCATTGTACAGTGTTACATTTCAAGGTACTCTTCTAATTCAGATACAAGCAAATGCTGATTGCAGTTCATATTTTCAAACAGGCTTTGACCTATTTATCTATAGCTTCTACAGCTGTGTATTTTCTCACAGCACAAACGGAACTTCTTGTCTAAACTTCATACAAGTAGTATTGTTCTATTCATTATTTTCCTAACATAAGCAAGAATCCTCTGCTTCTCGGTAAATTTCCAAGGCACAAGCAAGATTTTAGCTAACAATACAAGGTCAGAAAGCATCTGCAGTTTGTACAGATTTATACAGTATGAACTAGAATAAATGTGTTAACCCCTTTCAAGCTCTAAATGCACTAAGCATATTACTAATACACACATTACTACATATTTTTCTGACAATATACAGGTTCTCCTTTACACTGGGACACTTCAGTTCTGGGTTGAGAACATTCATACCAGTGGTGTAGCTAAAGTTTGTGCCACCTGGGGCTTTCAGTTTGCTGCCCTTCCCCCTGACAAAATCATGGTCAAATGGGACCCCACCCATACACAGCCCTCCTCCCCTGCAGCCATTCCAGCGTCCCATTACTTGTCTATTTCTCCCCATTTAACATAAACACTGCAATGTGCATACTGCTCTATGCTTTACTTCTACAATGATTATTTGGATTTAATTTAAAACTTTTATATTAAATTTTGTAGCACAAACAGTGATGGAGATCTGCTAAACAATGCAATACAGTCTCATAATGAAAAAGGACTTGGCATTAAAACTTCTCTGCCCTTGAAACTCACATTCATTGAAACAGCATTGAAACCCACATTCAAAGAAAATGCATCTGGCCAGTGGCGAATAAAGTTTACCTTTGAGCTGTTTTCAAATCATAGGCCCCTTGCACAGACATTTAGGACCATGCAAACATACATGTGTTCTTTGATTCACTTTCCTGATTGTATTAAATTATATTCCTTGTATAATACAGCACACTTGTTAGAGCATGTTTTAAATTTATGTTTTGAACATTTTTCCAGTAAGCAAAATGCATGAACCAATAACGACAAAACCACCCATTTCAGAAAATTTCAACCATAAAAGGCCACTTCTACTTCTGTCATTATAATCCACCAGTATCAGTAAATATGCAAAATCTCTGCAGAAGTAAGTCATCTAAATTATTCCACATTAAAGGGATCTGTAACTAATTGTTTCATCTACAAATAAAGTGCCTGTTGCCCTTGAAGAATAAATTGCCTATGTTACATTTAAAAAATGATAAACTAGTAATAATGCAATATGGAAAGGATGGTAAACTGATAATAAGTTCATAGTTACTATGCATCTCCTCCAAAGGAGGACATTCTCAGGACTGCAGCATCCCCACCCCCTTTAAAGTACAACATGGTACAGTGTCATCAATCCATCTACGTACTGTGGAAGTAGAACCCACAACCTTCTGCATCAAATGCAAGTGTACTACCTGTTGTGCTACTAACAATGCTTTTTAATATTTTAGCACAATAGTGATATCATTTGCTAAACAGTTGCACTTTGCAAACAGACTTGGCATAAGCAGAATTAAACTTCTCTTCCCCTGAAGCTGTCAGCTCCTTGTAGAATCCACTTGATACTCAACTATATCTTGAAAAAGCCAAAATTTATTGGGGGGTGGGGGGTACAAAGGCCCAAAACCAGGGACACATTTTAAAGATTGTTTATATAATTTTAGAAATTTTCTAGAATAAAATGTTTTGTGTTGCCATGCGTTTCCTGAAAGATAGCAAGACTGAAAGTAAAAATAGACCCCTAATGCACATTTTAAATGAAAAGCTAGTCTGTGAAACAAAAATCACATTTCTAAGTTTTTCAACTCAGGGCAGTAATTTATCTCATCACACCAATTATTATGCAAGTATAAAGAATAGAGTCTTGATCACTTAACATTTTCTTGTTCATCTGAGTAATAATTTGTCCTTTTTTATCCTTTTTGGCAAGTAACAGCCCTCTTCTACTTGCAGTTTTTTAATCTGTTTACTTATATATTTTAATGTACATTTAGTTGCTTAGTCTGCTAGCATTTCTTTATGTATGCATGTATATGTGTGTTTCTGTGTGTGTGTGCATGCAAGTATGAAAATCTCTGTGTGCTTATGTGCGTATATAGTATATATGTTTGTGCATGTGATTATGCATGCTTGTCCGTGTGTATGCATGTCTGCGAGTGGGTATGCTCATTTGTGTATGTGCATGTCTATACATTCATGTGCATATGTGTGTGTGTGTGTATGTGGGAGTGCTACAAAATCCCGAAAGCTCAAAATACTGAAAACTCAAAATCTTGAAAACTTACAGGATACCAACACTTACTATATTCTAGCACAAGTACATACAGAAACAAATAAAACACAAACTATATTACTGTTCAAGTATAAACAGGGCAGGCACTGCATCCCCTTGGTTGCTCACCCCATGCTTCTTAAATATATCAGCTCCAAGATTGCACTTAGTGTAGTGAAGTGCAATCTTGGAGTTGATATATTTAAGTAGCAGGGGGTGTGGGGGGCTGTGCCCTCTACATGGGGGGTGCAGAGGGGCTTGTCCCCTTGCATATAGTTGAAGGGTAATATGTTTCTGTATGTACTTGGGTTGGAGTATAGTAAGTGTTGGTATCCTGTATGTTTTCAGTATTTTGAACTTTCAGGATTTTGGTCTCAGGATTTTGGGCTTTTGGGATTCTGTAGCGCTCCCATGTATGTATATGTGGGTTTGTCTAACTGTACTTGTGTGTTTGTGTTTACATGTGGTTATGTGTGTCTGTGTGTGATTATGTGTGGGTTAAGTACCTGTCTTGTGTATGAGTGTGTATGTGTTTTTGTACACATGGGTATGCATATCTGTGTGTTTGTGTGTGTGTATGTGTGTACTTATGTGGCTGTGCGTATGTGTGTGTGCATGTACATATGTGGGTATACGTATCTGTGTGTGTGGGTATGTGTGTTTGTATATGTGTGGGTATGCATACCTGTTGGAGTCTGTGTCTGTATGTGCTTGCATGTGTGTGGGTGCTGGTTGTGGGTCTGTGTTTTTACACTGTAGATTCTTTCTACATTTATCATGCATACCAAAATAATTATTTTCTTCTAAGAAACAATATTGCAGCCATACTACTGTCTTTGAGAACAGCACTATATATATATTCTCCTGGTCCACGAGCACTGTATTGTTCTAAATTTCTGCTTTTTTGTTTTTGTTTTTTCTATTTATTGAGCAGCACACTTGGCACAATTCTCACTTTTCAGGGGCAACCTGAGAGCACTGTCTGGTTAAACATTGTGCCCATAGTCCTGTAGTAGAGAAGTGAATGTGGAAGAAATTATATTCTGTATCCTTGGCACAGGAAAAAGCTCATTAGCAGCACAGAGCATTAGTACCCTGTGTTATCTATTAGACAGCTACCAGATAATTTCATTCATGGTTTATCAATTCTTTGAGCTTTAATGTGTGTCCTTCATAAGCTTACTGTAACTGTATTCACAGAGTAATGCACTATATCATTGAGGACTATATTTACTACAAATTCGTTATATTCAGGCTTATTTGTTAAAGACTGCTTACAAAAATTTATACACTGTTTCATTTTTTTTTTGTTTTTTTTCTGCAAGATCTAGTTTTCAGTTGCTTGCTAAAGTAAATTATTATTATTTGAAACTATGATTAAACTTGCATTTTAATAATTTTATTGCTATTGGAAGATGCATTTTTTTTTTGTCTGGGGCAACCGACAACAAACTTATTAGTCTGACTCATTTTAGAAATGATAAAGCCATTATGTTTGGTCACACAGAACTGTACATGTTGGTGAAAAGCAGCAGTTAAAAGAGCTGGCTTCATATTGAGTAAATTACATTGCACACACATACACACTTCACACTTTACTTGATGAACACTTGTTAGCAGCAAAAGCAAAATTCCAGCAAAACACACACATTCCCCTTACTTGGTGAAGCAGCAGCCTGACACGCACTCGTTGGCAGGAATAAGAAGCTGTACTACTTGGTGAAGAAGCAAAATTCCAACAAAACACTGTATTTAAAATTGCGCTGGTTTTCAGGAAGAACAGGACAGCTGACAACTCATGCACAGATGTGATGCACCAGGTGTGTGTGACTGGACTGGCTACAGGACTGTTCTTAAAGAAGAACGCCTTTAGGAAACTTTTTTTTTTTAATTAAACTGTTAAAGTGCTGCCCAGGAATCTGAAATCTCCTTTTAATTTCAAATTCCAGTGCTGGGCTTTGTCAAAAGAGAAATCTTTTGGTAGAGATGACAGATATCCTTAAATCCAGGATCTCCCCTTTCTCCCCCCCCCGCTCCAAAGCAGTCACTCACCACAGATGTTGCAGACTGCTTGGGGAGGAGTTTCAGGAAGATAAATGTGCAGGATGTGGGACATTAAGGATGAATGCAAGAACATAAATATCAAGGAGATGATTGACCTTATCAAGGCACTCAACTCTCTGAACCATATTTGGTCACCTGGACTGTTACAGACGACCTCATTCATGTGGTACATCAACAATCAAAGGGGCACCAGGTCATACACCCCTTGCAGACTAGCCATGCTAACTTGGGATAAAGCTTCACAGTGCAGTCTCACTCTACAGGCATCTTACATTCTGTCAGAATAAAATTGAGAGACCTGCAGCTGGGAAGGACCAGAGCAGATCCTCACAAATGGAAACTAGATCAGGAGTCTTACACAATTTGATCCATCTGTGAAGAGTTCCTCAGGTAGACCTCTTTACCTCCTCTCTGTCAGGTAGACCTCTTTACCTCCTCTCTGTACAATTAAATGCCAGGATTCTCCTCCAGGACTCTATGCAAGAAAGCCTGGAAATGGATGCCTTTTCTTTTCCTTGGATAAGTATGTTCCTGTATGCTTTCCTACCCATTCTATTAATATCCAGGGTATTGCTGAAGATTCTGAAGGAATCCCCGAAGACCATTGTAGTGGCACCCTCCTGGCCCAGGTAACTGTGGTTCTTCCTTCCTTTGGAAATGGCCAGTGGCAATTATCACAACTGGACCTACTCACACAAGAACAGGAGTGTTTTGTACACCCTGACATTAATTACCTTCAGTTGACTGCATGGATGATAGGGTCATAGTTATTTTTTAGGCACCTGTTCAATGAGGATGTGAAGCAGTTACTAATGGAGGCAAGAAAGCTGGCTACTAGAAAATCATATGTAAGCAAATGGAAAATGATTTCTATTTGGTAACAACAACATAACCAGCGCCCATTCAGGGCTAGTTGTTCTCTGGTTTTATAATATTTATGTGAGTTAATACTCTGTGGCTTTTCTTATTCCTCTTTCAAGGTTCATTTATCTGCCATTTCAGCATGTCTGTCCATAGATCTCCCTCTTTCAGTGCAGTCTCATGTCAAAATGTTCTTGAAAGGGTTTTGCATAACAGGCCTCTAAAAAAACTGGTGGTTCTTCCTAGGAATCTTAATTTTGTGTTAAAGAACCTAACACTTGCTCCATTTGGACCAGCTAATCTGGCTGACTTGTGGTTCATAACATGGAAAGCAGTTTTACAGACTACTCTGATCTCTGCAAGAAGTGTATCCGAGTTGCTAGCTCTTATGGTGAGTCAACCCTATCTCATTTTCCAGATGTATAGGGTTTCTTTATGAACTAATCCTCCTTTTATGCTTAAAGTAGTATCCAGATTTACATTAAGGCAAACTGTCAATCTCCTGTCTTCCTTCCTGAACCTTAAAATGAGGGAGAAAGGATACTGCATACCTTGGATGTCCACAAACAACTCTGGTACTATTCTGACAGAACTTAATCTTTCAGATCAATTGTTCATTTCTTCTAAAGGTGAGAAGAAAGGACAACCTATGTCAAAACAGAAAGTTTCTAAATGGTTGTCTAAGGCCTTTTATTATACCCACCATAACAAAACTATTCCAGGCAGGCTCAAGGTCCGCTCTGCCAGGGTCTTAGCATAATCTATGGCTTTTTGGAAAGTATTGGATTCTAGAAGTAGTCTAACAACTGCTACTTGATCCTTTGTACATACGTTTACAAAGCACAATAAGCTTGATTCCTCCTTTAGGTCCAGAGCAAGTTTTGCTAGGACCATTCTCCAGGGGCTCCTGGACTCTTCTCCTTCCTCCTACCAAATGTAGTTAGCTATGGTAATCTACCCCTATAGCTAAGGATACTGCAGCATAGCTCAATATGATACCATAGTACAGCTGTGTAAGTTGAACTAGCCACAACACTAGGTGTTCGAATAACCACTGCTACAGTAGCTTCTCCCTTTCGCCATCCCCTATGTTTTGGTGTTTTTTCCCCAGGGTGTGGACATGTATTTTTTGTTGTTCCTAGCATTGTCCTTTTCAGATGGTGAATGCCATAATCTTACAAATCCTTGCAAGTCATGCAAACTCAGTGAACTCACATGAGTACATTTTGTTCCGAGCATCTCATTGAAACTTCAACATTCAAAAATAAAGAATCTTCAGAACTATGTAAATGAATATTTACAGTGCTGAGGTATATAAATCATGCTTGTTTGAAAAAATACACTTCTAAAATAGTGTTTTATAAGTATAAATAGTATCAGTTGAAAATAATGTGTCCCTTCATATATGTCTGTGGATGGCATTTTGAGGATTGAGTACATTTTTAAAATGATGGGTGGTGAAAGCAACTACATTAGGTTTGAGTGCAAAAGGTAAATTTACGTCCCTGCCTTGCAATGCTCACAACATAGAAGTACTACTGATTTCTTATGCACAAGGATTATGGTTTGGATGAATTGATGGTATGCTACAGTGTAACAAGTCAAGGGTGTAACTACCAGTACAACAGAGGTGGGGAAAATGTTATATAAAAAGATATTTTTGCTTTAGTAGAAAGAAAAAAAATATGTAGATCATTATCCCAAATTCAAGAACAGAAAGTTTTATTTTGTTCTGTGCTGCATTGTGAAAAAATATTTTTAAAGAAATCCAGCATATTTTGCTAGCATTCAAGATGAACTGCACATCTTCCTATTGCAGACGCTAGTACGTAGCAAAGCATGGTAAATATTTGTTACAAGTGCTTTGACTTAGAAGCAAGAGTGCCAAGAATCCAACAGTAACAACAGAAGAACCACTGGTCCCCAACAACAGTCTTTACCAACAGGTTTAGCGCTTTCATCCAAACACTATTAGGACTTCCTCAGAACAACATAATGCTAAAATCCCAACCATTAAATACCCACACCCTTTTACTTGATCTTAATTACACATTAATTAGTGACAGCACAATAAAACCATTTAAAGACCAAGTAAAAATACAATACAAAAGTACCATACAAAATTGTATACATTAAAATGTGTACCACAAGCCCTTTAAATAACTTGGGTATCTACCCTAAAATGCATTTCAATTTTAACAAAGCAGAAATACTCACATTATCATTTATTCCTGGGAAATTAGTTGCATCCAGGCGCAATTGCCACTTTAATTCACAAATGTCAAGATGCACGTCTAGAACCCTGCCTTGCACATCTTTAACCAATTGTTGCAAAACAAAAAAACTAAAAACATGTCCCTGATGTGCAGAAATGTGTCTAGCCAAGGCGTTAGTAGGATTACCTTTTCTAATATCTAATAAATGCTCATACACCCTATCTTTAAAATGCCTACTAGTCTTTCCTACATAGAATGTCAGGCAGTGCTCACATTTAGCCATGTAGACCACATTTTGACTTAAACAAAATGCCCATAAAATTGCACCCTAATTCCATTAATACATAACCTACTCCCAGTTTCCATTATGTGTTATATTGCACATCTTCCACATTTAAAATTACTTACTGCTCTGTTTGCGCCATGGGGTCCCATCCGGCTACTCATCTCCAAAATGTCTTTAAAGGATCTATCCTTCCAAAAGACAAATTTTGGGTCTCTTCCCAATTTGTGTTCAAGATCCCTATCCAACTGCAACAGCTCCCTGTTTTTTTTTTTGAATGACCTGGGTAACCCATTCCACGTCCTGATTAAATGTAATAATGAACACCAAACTGCTTTCCTTCTCCTTTCCATCATTATCCAGTCTCCTATACCCTTGCACATTCCTATTCATCATTGTTGCTGCAATTCCTGTTAAAATGGGTCTATAAAAACCTTCACTCCTTTTTCTTATAATTTCTTCTTTAACCAAAGTACACAAAGTTTCAGGGTAACCTTTCTTCGTGAATAAACCTATTATATAGAAGAGAACAAAAAATGGCTTAGGGTACAGTAAGGCGCAGAAAAAATGTATGTAAATAGAAAACAATAACTGCAGCCGAACTTACACAAACCAACAGCGTTTAGTGAATAAACTAAAAAAAGTAAGCGTTTTCACAATAGTTAATATCGCTTCATCAGACAATATTAACAGAACATTTCTTTCTTCACATTTTGGTACGTTTTCATGTAGATGCTGCTCTGCATGCTCATACATTCATACTGGCACCACATATATATATCCTACATGACACTTTACTATTAGTGGCACCTGTTATGCTGACTGCCATACCACCAACGTGATTTATTTCTCTTTTTGCCAGATCTGTCATGCTTATTATGTGGGCAAAACCAATAGAATGCTGAAAAACAGGATCCTTGAGCATAGAAGGGAGATCATTAATCAGAAAGACAGTAGTACCCTAGCTCAACACGTGAGACAGACTGACCGTACACACACATTTAAATTTCTGGTTATTCAAGTTATACATCCCAATATACGAGGAGGCGACATTGAAAATTATACTGAAAGTGAAGAGCAGAGATGGATTCTCATATTAAATGCTGAGAAACCTCCGGGTCTAAATGGGACGATGTCTTTGAAACCTTTTTTAAAGTCACATCGCCTCAAACACTAGGAATGGGTTAATGTGTGTGTATTTATATTCTTGAAAAGACACTTTTTAGTAGTTATTTTTTAGCATTGTGTTTTTAGATTTTTCATTTCCTTTTGCAGTTTGCTTTTTATACAGATTTAGTGATAGTTTTTATTCTATTTTTGCATGCTTAATTGATCATTGTTTTCATCAGCTGACTTGTTAAGTTGAAATGCAGTTGTATTTAGTGTCTGATGAAGCGATATTAACTATCATGAAAGCGCTTACGTTTTTTAGTTTATTCAATAAATGCTGTTGGTTTGTGTAAGTTTGGCTGCAGTTATTGTTTTCTATTTAAAACCTATTATATAGTCTGTTTCACCAAGAAACTCCAACTCATCACTAACCATCCTGGCTGCCCTTACCAACTGCCCTTTTACTATAGACATTTTTTTGGTGGTAAGGGTGCCAGCTATGGTATTCCAAATAAGAATTTGAGAAGGTAGCTTTTCTATGTATCCCTGACACCATACACTTATTCCTTCTGTCAATCCTTAACTTTACATCTAAGCAGGACATCATCTCAGGGTTATATTCATAGGTGAATTTAAACAATTCCACCGTCTGGTTGATGTATACAAAAAATTTTCCCAACACATCCTTTCGCCCTTCCCAAACGATAAAAATATTGTCCAGGAATCTCGTATAATAAATGTGGGCCATAAATATACTAGGGAGTATATATTCCTGTTCACAGTGTGACATAACATAGTTGGCATATATGGGGGCGCATGCAGCCCCCATAGCCACACCAGTTAGCTGTTTATAGAACTGTCCCTCAGAATGCAAGAAATTGTTGTTTAACATGGCCTCCATTAAAGTAGTAAACACATTAATTTGGTCTTGGTCAAATAACTGGGTTTTATTTACCTGTTGTTCCAACCATTCTAACCCAACTGCATGGGGTATCACGGAAAATAAATTACATACGTCCACAGTAACTAAAATTGTGTCTTCAGTGATAGTGTCTGTTAACTTTTCTAAAAAGTGCCATGAATCTTTGGTAATTAAGGAAAACACGCCCAGACCTTTTTGTAAATGATAATCAAGATATTTGCTAATGAAACAAGTCTTAGCACATTTCCCATCCACTATAGGCCTGAAGTTTAATTTTTCTAATACCTTGTGTATTTTCGGTATTCCAAATATATTGGAAATCATAGGATATTCATTTTTCAAATATCTGTGTTCATTTTCATTAATCTGCCCCTGATATAACATATCCAACCAGTCTAATTTTTTGTAAGCTATGTGAATCTCATTAATGTTATTTTCAAGTATCCTCCATCAAAAGCACTGCCATATTGTCAAAGTAATCACTTTTATCCATTATCACTGCCCCATTTTCATCAAGGGTATAAAACATGCAGCCGGACACCATTACATCAGTCTTTCTTGCCGTGCAGTGCCCAAAGCAGAAGCAGTTTGCAAGTGCCGGTCGGCCGATTCCTGAAATTTTCATTTTCAAGTTTCAGACCTGAAGTCTTCAAAAAGATAAGTACCCCCATTGGGAATCATTTTTTCTTGCTGTAACCGATGTCCAAAAAAATTAACAATTGTCTTGCCTGTGGTAAGCAAATTCCTCATAGAGATTTACATTCTTACTGCGTCACCTGTTTAGGCCCAGACCACGACGTCCCTCGCTGTCAGTTTTGTGCCTTGTTCAACACCTGAACTATTAGTCAGGCTATTTTTGTAGCTAAATACTTTCATTTTCGATCCCCGTACTCCAAAATGGCTTTGTTAAGCCATCCGACTACCACTCTTATGAAAAAACGTAAGGATAAAGACAGAGACAGACTGCATAGGTCCAAAACTGCCAATGACACTTCCGATAAGCTAGTCGCCAGTCCACTGATACTCAGTAAAGCACTTTCGCAGCCCCTTATAACCGCTTCTACAGATTCACAGGCCTCTACTGAGACCCATTTGGAGTTTGGTATGCCGCGTGATGCTTCTTCAACTATGGAACCTGCGGATGTCTTTACCTTGGATGGGTCCGGAGCCTCTGTGTAGGCACCGGCTTCTGAGGGTGTATTCAGGCCTACCGATTTTCATATCAAACCGACAACTTCATTTCAAGCTAAGAATACCGAATTCCGCTCGCACTATGCCTAGAAAACCGAAGACCAAAGCACATTCTCAGGCCCATATGCCTCAAAAACAAATGATTAGAATGGCTGAAGACCTTATTACCTTAATTAGGGGAAGCCAGCCTTCCACTTCTGAGACCTAGAACTGATTTTCTTTCTGATTCTTCTGATCAGGAATCTGATATCTCTGTTCCTTCTGACTACCAGGATTTACCCTTATCTGCTTATGAGGATTCTGATGCAGCGGATTCCATTCCCTCTGCTTCCTCTCCAGAAGATTTTTATTTTGGTGAAACCTTGCATACCCTTAGGGAGCATTTCCACTGAGAAAGCCAGAACTATTCTCAGTCCAAAAAGAAAGGGAATTTTTTAACCTGCCTCAACACAGGTCTCTAGCTATCCCTCCTGTTCTGGAGATTGTAGATGATGTTTTCTTGGAATCCAGCCTTACCCCAGACACTTTGCCTCCAGCTCCCAGGAAACCTGACTGGTACTACAGAGTACCTAACTCTGTCAAATTCCTTTTCAAGAATCCTGCTGCAGATCCAGAGACCATTTCCCAAAGACCAAAAGGCATTAAGGCTACTACTGCCAAAACTCCTACCCCCTCTGTTAGGGATTCTAGAGCTTTAGATAGATGGGGTAAGAAGTTATATACTTCTGCTACTTATGCCATTAGGGCTTTAAATTCCCAGTTTCATATTTTAAAGTATCAGCAGCATATTATGAGATTAAACAGAAAACGATTCCGGACTGTGCTGAACACATAGATTTACAAGAGTTAATGCATTCTGCTGACCAAGTAGGTAAACATACTTTGCAGTGTGGTTTTGATGCTTTAGAAGCATCTTGCAGGGCTGCTGTCACTGGGTCTGTACTTAGAAGACATGCTTGGCTTAAGGAACAAAGCTTGCCAGATTATGTTAAAGCTATATTACTGGATGCACCCTTACACCAATAGCACCTTTTTGGCAACAAAGCAGAAGTCCTCAAAAGGATGGAGGAAAAAGATAAATCTATGCAAACTGTTAAAGATTTCTTGCAAGTACAGCCACCTAGAATCAGTAGGCATTGGCCTTTAAAGAGCTGGTCCTTTCCAGTCCCTTCCAGGTCTTCTCAGTCCAAACCCAGGAGCAGCAGACCACCAAGACTTCAGTCTCAGTCTATGCACAGATCTAAGCAGTGGGGGGCCCCCACTTCTAAAGCAGGGAGTAGTAAGCCACCCTGCTATGGAAAAATGGCACAATGACCTATCCTTAACTCTACCAAGCCTTGCTCAGCTACTTGCTCCCTTAGGTGGAAAGTTCGTCCTGCATGCAATAAACAAGGAACTCATTACCCAAGACAAATGGGTTTTAAATATAGTTTCCCTAGGATACATATTCCACTTCCACTCACTTCCAACGCCAAGTGGATGGCCAGACCTCCCCCCAAACCAGTGGGTGGAAGCCCAAAAACAAGTGCTCTCTCTCCTCAGTATCAGAGCTATTCAACCTGTCCCAGCAGATCAAAGGGGGCAAGGTTTTTATTCAACACTGTTCCTGATTCCCAGAAAAGAAAACTCCTGGCATCCTATCCTGGACCTTTCTATTCCCAACACCTTTCTGGTGCTTTCAAAATTCAAAATGCTAACTCTTCAGCAGCTTCTTCCTATGCTAGCCAAGGATGCCTGACTGGCAACTTTAGACTTAAAAGAAGCTTACCTGCACATCCCAATAAGGGAATCTTGCAGAAAATTCCTACGCTTCAGGGCAGGCTCCATGCACTATCAGTTCTCTGCACTTCCCTTTGGCTTATCTACTGTGCCTAGGGTATTCACAAAGTGCCTAGCTCCAGCCATTGCACTTTGCAGGCAGAGAATATTCAGATTTACCCAAACTTGGACAATTGCCTGATTCAAGCAGAGAGTCAGAACTTGCTATTGCAGCACCTGGCATTTGTAAAGAGACTTCTAACTTCACTGGGCTACATCAACAATGAGAAGAAATCACACCTATTACCCTGCCAACAGATTGTATTCCTGGGAGCAAGCTAGAACACAAACTTCCCAGATGGCATTCCTCACTCCAGAGAAACAAGTTTATTTGACAACCTACTTCAAACTACTGGCCACAAAAACCCAGCTATCTGCAAAGAAAATCCTGCAAGCCCTGGGGATCATGGCCTCTTGCAATCTGTTAATTCCATATGCAAGATTGCATATGAGAAAACTTCAATGGTATCTAAAAAGTCTATGGTGTCATCATTCTCAGGACCTGGAAACAATGTTTCCTATCATTCCTTGTCTAAGAGCAGAGTTCCTTTGGTGGGCAGAGGCCTGCTACCACAACAAGGGACTCCCTTTCACTCTACCCCCTGCCGTCCAAACCCTAACAGACGCATCAGACCATGCATGGGGGGCTCTCATGGCAGGGCAGTGCATTCAGGGCAAATGGAACCCAAAACAGATGTACCTGCATATCAATCAAAAAGAAATGTTAGCTGTACAGAATGCTCTGACAGCCTTCAAAGACCTTATTCTTCCAAGACAACTATTGGTAAAGACAGACAACACCACAGTTATGTTGGTATATAAACAAGCAGGGGAGAACCCATTCCTACCCACTCTGCAGACTAGCCATGGCTCTGTAGAATACAGCCTTAAGCTACCAAGTGAACCTACAAGCTCAATTCCTGCCAGGCAAACTAAATTCACTGGCAGACGACTTAAGCAGAAATTTATAGACCCACACGAATGGGAACTGGAATCCAAAATATTCAAGCTCTTGAGGAACAAATAGGGGACACCAGAGGTAGACCTGCTTGCCTCCCCTCAGAACTATCAATTGAACAAGTCTGCACCAGAACTCCCCACAGTGAAGCTTGGAAAGTGGAAGCCCTGTCCTTTACCTGGAAAAGCATCTCAGTTTATGCCTTTCCCCCTCTGCCTCTCCTCTCGAAGGTTTTACTAAAGATCAAACAGGACAAGCCAAGGACAATACTGATTGCATCAGACTGGCCACACCAGCACTGATATACCCCCTTTTGTGCAGTCTGACAGTGCTACAACCTTGGCACCTGCCTCAGACCCCTTCCCTGCTGTCCCAGCAGGTGGGCCAGATTTTGCACCCTCAGCTTCAAACCCTGAACTTTGCAGCCTGGCTAATTCCCTGAGCTCACCTCTAGCAACCCTCAGTAAGCAGGTGCTGGATGTCATTCTTGAGGCAAGGAGGCCTAGTACTAAGAAATCCTATTCAGAAAAGTGGAAAAGATACTGTTCCTGGAGCCAGGCTCAGGGGATGGGCACAACAGTGCCCAGCTTACCTCATATTTTAGATTATTTAACAGAAATGCTCCACAAGGGCCTATCTTTCTCTTCAATTAAGATTAATGCCTCTGCCATATCAGCACATTATAATACTGAGCCACCCCTCTTCTCTCATCCCCTGCTAAAACAATTCCTTATAGGGGCCAGAAATTTAAGACCTCCCCAGGAGGGCTCCCACTCCAGCCTGGGACCTTAACTTTGTATTGGAAAAACTCACGCTTCCCCCCTTTGAACCAGCTGCTACAGCAGAGTTGAAATTCCTTTCTTGGAAAACAGCTTTACTTCTAGCCATCACTTCAGCAAGAAGAGTGTCTGAACTGCAGGCCCTCATGGCAGTGGGAACCCTTCATTGTCTTCCATGAGGACAGGGTTTCCCTCGGGACTAATCTTGATGTTTAGCGTGGTTCTAAACCAGTCCATTCATTTGCCTACTTTTTTCCCTAATCCTCAGAATAAAGGGGAAAGGATACTGCATTCTCTGGACGTACACAGACAGCTTATATTCTATTTGGACAGGACTAAGCCTCTCAGAAAATCTGACCAGCTGCTAGTTAGCTTTGCTGCAGGGCCAGAGGGGAAGGCCATTTCAGAGCAAACCATTTCCAAATGGATAGCGCATTGCATCCATTTCTGCTACAAACACCATGGCAAACCTACCCCACAGGGGATAAGAACAAATTCCACCAGGGCTGCATCTACCTCTACTGCATTTGTCAGAGGAGTCCCTACCAGGGACATCTTGTAAGCTGCAACCTGGAGCTCTGTACATACTTACACCAAGCATTACCACTTGCCTATCTTTTCTAAATCCAGAGCTGGATTTGCCACAGCAGTCTTACAGGGCCTTATTGCTAGCCCTAATGCTCTTTAACTTCCTCCACCCCTCCTTAGCTTTGGGAATCAACCCAAATGTGATGACTGCAATGGTGAAACACGAAGAACATAGTACAGTTGTGTAGACTTACCATAAATGTAGATGTTCGAGTGTATTCACTGTTGCAGTCCTGGTTTACCCTCCCTCCAGCCCCCTGACTTCTCTTGACTTTTACCTTTCCTCCTTGTTTGGCATATATTATATCATGTGTATTTGCTTTTTGTTGGTGTTCCATACCATACCATATAATTGCTTCCTATTGTGGGGCACCTGACATCTGGGGCAAGAAAAACTGATGTAATGGCGTCGGCTGCATGTTTTATACCCCTGATGACGTGACGTCATGGAAGAAGCGACAGCATCTGATGCAGAAATCCGAAGAGACTACTATTCAGGCCGGCTGAGGGCTACCTGCAGGCAGATAACCCAAATGTGATGACTGAAACAGTGAATACACTCTAACATCTACATTTATGGTAAGTGTACACAACTGTACTTTCTGAGGAAATCCTAATAGTGTTTGGATAAAAGAGCTAAACCTGTTGGTAAAGACTGTTGTTGGTGACAATAAAAGCTTGGAATTCAGTCGCTGTGGCCCGTGGTGGTTCTGTTGTTACTGTTGAACTCTTGGTTATCTTGTTTGGTGTGAAGTCTGTTACGTACCCTGGGACATGGAAGGTCTGGAATCCAGTAGTGTTGCACAAAATCAACCAGCAGTTGGAGCATACGGCTCATATTAAAGCTTTAATGGATAAACAGCACAATGAAGGGGGCAGCAGCATTTTTGGAAGTCTGGGCGACCCACTTACCCAGCCCATGCAAGTTAATTGGACTGAATTACCAGTACCATCAAGTGTGGTGGGGGGCAGTGAATCTAGCTCTGCTAATGTAAATTCTGACAGTGTTGGAAATTCTACAGCAATGAATGGTGAACAGTGGAAGCTGAATAATTTTAATGTTCATGCTGAAAATAATCATATCTCTACACCTGTGAATGTGCCCAATCAGTCCTTGACTGACAGAATTAAAATCTTTGAAAAAAAAACTGTTTGGCTTCAAGAAAATGCAGCTTGAAAACGGTTATCTTAAAAGAAATGTTGAAGTGGGTCAGGTGCCCCGAGGTCTGCACTTTTGGAAGTATCCCAATAGTGCAGAGGGGAATCAGAAAATGTTGGATGAGGTGCATAAATTATTTGACTATGCAGGAGTAGAGCTAATGAAAATAATGATTAAACACAATGGTCGTACAACTGAGCAGTTAGCTTCTGAATTGGAACAGCAAAATGAGAATTAAAAAAAAGATTTTCTCTTTGAACATTATCAGTCTAACTACAATAACATGCTGGCTGGCATTGAACACAGTTGTAGCAATATTTTTCAGCAGAAAGCTAATAAACTAACAAGGGACTGTGATGAATATCTTAAAGGCAAGGCAAATCCTTTTTTGGCCGGTCGGCATGGCAGCGAGGCTAGTTCAACCAATCAAGGAAGCGAATTAAATGATAAAGTGACATCACCACCGAGCAGTTATCAGCAACGGCAGACAGATTCCCCTTTAGATGGTGGCCCCAGGAGATCCGAGAGACTGAAAGAGAAGGGGCAAAGCAGTTATTCAATGGGGAACAATGCCAGGAGATTTGTGGAGCAAGGAGCGAGACTGAAGGATTACAAATATCAGCATCAGCGCCAGCAGCATTATCGGCAGAGGAGACATTAATGGGCTCCATGGGTGAAGTAAGTCTGTATTTAAAGGCTGAGCTTGTCAAAAGTTTTGACTATGGAAGTATCAATGAGCATATTGATGGTAGGGGTGAAAACAGACATAATATCAGTAATAATGAACTGAACAATGGGGACGTGTGTGTTACTAGTGCACATGTATGCAGTAATGAACAAGTGGATAGTAATGATGTCTCTAATGAAAAAGCGCAAGTTGAATTTGAGGTTTTGTTTGATGTTTTATTAAACATGGAATATAAAGACAGTAGAAGTAACCCTGAAATTATCACTAATACGCTGGGTGATTGATTATAAGTTATATAATTACTCTAAAAGGGCTTTGGGTGTTATTCACGCAGATTTGTTATTTAAAGGCTTCACCATTGTGCCAGGTAGATGTGGGGTTTTGTCTGATACCTTAACTGACTTAAAGTTGTTCACACGGAAGATGAATTTAAAAATGTGGTTTAAAAGTGGAACCATGGAAGATATGGGCCAGGTTTAAAAAGGCCTCGTAGTTTTAACCCCCCTGCCAATAATATAGTAGCTGTCTATGAAAAAGCATGTGAAATCAATATCAGGGAAGGATTTAAGAGCAAACAGAGGTACTGCAAAAGTAATTTATCCATGGAGGAGAGAGGTGTGCTAGCTGAAATTGCCCAAGATAGGGATATGCGTATAATGAAAACCGATAAGGGAAATGGGGCAGTGATAATGGATAAAAATGATTACTTTAACAATATGGCAGTGCTTTTGATGGATGATACTTACAGTGAAAGTGACATTGAGATTCACATAGCTTACAAAAAATTGGACTTGCATGATATATCAGGGGCAGATTAATGAAAATGAATACAGGTATTTGAAAAAGGAATATCCTATGGTATCCAATATATTTGGAATACAGAAAATACACAAGGGATTAGAAAATGTAAAGTTCAGGCCTGTAGTGGATGGGAAACATGCTTAGACTTGTTTCATTAGCAAATATCTTGACTATCATTTACAAAAAGGGCTGGGTGTGTTTTCCTATATTAATAAACATTCATGGCACTTTTTAGAAAAGTTAAGAGAGACAATTATCACTGAAGACACAATTTTGGTTACTGTGGACGTATGTAATTTATTTTCCGTGATACCCCATGTAGTTGGGTTAGAATGGTTGGAACAACAGTTAAATAAAACCCAGTTATTTGACCAAAACCAAATTAATTTGTTTACTGTGTTAATGGAGGCTGTGTTAAACAACAATTTTTTGCATTTTGAGGGACAGTTCTATAAACAGTTAACTGGTATGGCTATGGGGGCTGCATGCGCCCCCATATATGCCAACTATGTTATGTCATACTGGGAACAGGAATATATATTCCCTAGTATATTTATGGCCCACATTAAGCATTATATAAGATTCCTGGGTGATATTTTTATTGTTTGGGAAGGTCCAAAGGATGTGTTGAGAAAATTTCTTGTATACATCAACCAGACAGTGCAATATTTTAAATTCACCTATGAATATAGCCCTGAGATGATATCCTACTTAGATGTGAAGTTAAGGACTGACAGAAGGAATAAGTGTTTGGTGTCAGGGATACATAGAAAAGCTACCTTCTCAAATTCTTATTTGGAATACAAAAGCTGGCACCCTAACCACCAAAAAAAGTCTATAGTAAAAGGGCAGTTGGTAAGGGCAGCCAGGATGGGTTAGTGATGAGTTGGAGTTTCTTGGTGAAACCGACTATATGATAGGTGTATTCACGAAGAAAGGTTACCCTGAACCTTTGTGTACTTTGGTTAAAGAAGAAATTATAAGAAAAAGGAGTGAAGGTTTTTATAGACCCATTTTAACAGGAATTGCAGCAACAATGATGAATAGGAATGTGCAAGGGTATAGGAGACTGGATAATGATGGAAAGGAGAAGGAAAGCAGTTTGCTGTTCATTATTACATTTAATCAGGACGTGGAATGGGTTACCCAGGTCATTCAAAAAAACAGGGGGCTGTTGCAGTTGGATAGGGATGTTGAACACAAATTGGGAAGAGCCCCAAAATTTGTCTTTAGGAAGGATAGATCCTTTAAAGATATTTTGGAGATGAGTAGCCGGATGGGACCCCATGCCACCAATAGAACAGTAAAAACTAAATGAAAACTCCAACCAAGCTAGAACTTCCAATGAGTGACCTCCCAAACCTCCTGTGACAGTGACACATGGGATATATGCAAATGACCCTTATGAACATCAGGTGTTTCAGCTATATAAATTCTGATTGCCCATGACTTTTAGGTTTGAAGTTGTTTTAATGGACAATTTCAGGCCAATAAAGCCAAACCCCTGAAATTGTCCATTAAATTGTCCAGGCCTGAAATTGTCCATTAAAATGACTTCAAATGTAAAAATCATAAGGGTCATTTGCATATATCCCATGTGTGTCTGTCACAGGAGGTTTGAGAAGGTCACTCATTGGAAGTTCTAGCTTGGCTGGAGTTTTTATTTAGTTTTTACTGATTGATTTTTCAGTGTGGCCTTCTCACTCTTTGTTGTAACTAGTAGAACAGTAGGTAATTTTAAATGTAGAAGATGTGCAATATGTAACACATAATGGAAACCGGGAGTAGGTTATGTGTTAATGGAATTAGGGTGCAATTTTATGGGCATTTTAATTGTCAAAATGAGGTCTATATGGCTAAATGTGAGCACTGCCTGGCATTCTATGTAGGAAAGACTAGTAGGCATTTTAAAGATGGGGTGTACAAGCATTTATTAGATATTAGAAAAGGGAATCCTACTAATGCCTTGGCTAGACACATTTCTGCACATCAGGGACACGTTTTTAGATTTTTGTTTTACAACAATTGGTTAAGGATGTGCAAGGCAGGGTTCTAGATGTGTATCTTGACATTTGCGAATTAGAGTCAATTGCGTCTGGTTGCAACTAATTTCCCAGGAATAAATGATAATGTGAGTATTTCTGCTTTGTTGAAATTAAAATACATTTTAGGGTAGATACCCAAGTTATTTAAAGGGCATGTGGTACACATTTTAATGTATATAATTTTGTATGGTACTTTTGTATTGTATTTTTACTGTGTCTTTAAATGGTTTTATTGTGATGTCACTAATTAATGTATAATTAAGATTAAGTAGAAGGGTGTGGGTGTTTAATGGTTGGGATTTTAGCATTATGTTGTTCTGAGGAAGTCCTAATAGTGTTTGGATGAAAGCGATAAACCTGTTAGTAAAGACTGTTGTTTGACAATAAAAGCTTGGAATTCAGTCGCTGTGGCCAGTGGTTCTTCTGTTGTTGGAAAGAAGCAAGAGTGGTCAGTTAACAGCTCCTGGATAGCAATAATAGTTTTGACACCTCATGAAGAATGTGGCAAAACACTTGGACGAAAAACTGGAAACAGTAAAATAATGCGGTTCAGCTAGTTTTTTTTTTCTTTAACTAGTTTATTTTGCTGACTATTTATAACTACTGTTAAAGAGGTAAGAGCAGCTCTGAAAACACAAATTAGAGTAATTCAAGTCAAAATATGAAAAAGAAAATAGGTTCCAGAAGCTGTGCAAGATGCCTGGAACTTAAACTACTACCATTCTGTTTGCATGGGAATTTTAAAAAAATGATTTCCGTATTTCTAGCATAACTCGTATAAAGGAGATCTTAAAGAGGATTCTGTGAAGAGTGTGACCTCAAGGTCACTTTATAGAGGCAGGTCCATTGGGGTATAATAACCATACCCACTTAATGATTCTGATGCATAACTACAGTCAGAGATAACTGAAATATAGTGACAACCATAATTTTATTTATATACTTCTACTTTTTGTTGACTAGGTCAGTCCCACTAGGCCAGAGGCCTCTTTTCATGGGAGACCTGAGGTGGTATTTGTTTTGAGTAGAGGAAATGTGTCCAAGACACTAGGAAACTTCCCTTATTCATAGCGAATGAAGGCTTGCTTTACTGTTATGCTTCTGGCTTCCATTCTGAGTGCTTGGGCAGCTCAGAGAAGCTGGGAGGAAGAAGGATGCAGAGAATGACCATGAGGAGATTGTAGAACAGCAAGTGGAAGAAGGGGATCTGGAAGAAGGTATTGGTATCAGAAAGCTACCAGTCATCAAAGGGAAATGAGTGTGGAAGATTGGAGGAGTTAATGAGAGCGGAGAAGGGTGAAAAGGAAGATGGTGAAATGAAAGTTGTTGAACCTTCATAACACTCAGAATAAATGTTTCAAAATGGTCTGTTTGATGGGTTGAGATTGGAATGTATGATTACAACCCTCTAGTCGGGAGGGTTGTGGGATGTATATCTAAAAGAAATGATGAGCTAGATTGAACCAGAAAGTGAAGTGGCAGCTTCTTGGGTCAGAATTATAGATGAAATACAAGAGGAAGATGCGAGAGAAATCACAGGAAAGAAAAATCACATGCACAAATGGTTAAAGAAAGAAGTCAGTGGGAGAAGAAAAAGGAGAAAGAGAGATGGTGAAAAATAAATTTTCTGTATTGCTTTTAGCAAAGAGAGAAGAATGTAAGAGGTATAAGGTATAGGATACAGTGATTGCTGCTGTGGGAACTTATCCTAAAAAGGTAAGAGCCTTTATACATCTTAATAAAGACTTATTGTGACATTTTATTTTTGACAGAGGATTGTATATGGAAAGTTTTTTTTTTTTTTTATATAAAGAAGTTTGAAAAAAAAAAAGCACTGTAATCCTTGGAATTCTTAGGCAGTACAGACATTTAATAGAGAAATAAAAGGATCGTTGTACAATTTCAAACTGAAGTTGATAAAGAAGCGTTAATGGATTATTTAAAGACTGTGTATGTAAAGACATTATGGACACTATAAAAATATACGATGATAGACGTTTATGGACCAGGGATGGGATTGTGAGGTGATTTTGAAAATGGAAAACAAAATTATACATATTCCAGTAGTAATAAATGTCAAGGGTAATGAAGGTTTTGTCAGGTATAGGGGACAGCCAAAAACATGCTTTTTTTGTGGGAAGGATGATCACTTAATAAATAATTGTGATAAAAGAATGTTATATTTGTGAATTTGTGAAGCAAAAAATGAAATGGTGGAGCACAATCTGGTTGTAGAAATTAACTGAGATAAAAATAAACCAAACTGCAATAGTGCAGAGGAAAAATTATGTGATAAAAACACTTGTATCCAATAAAACAAAACAAAAAATAAAAGCTGAGCGCTTTCGTACACTTCAAGGTACTTCATCAGATCTACATTAAAATAACATTTACATCTTAAATAGTGTTAATTACTGCTGTAAATCACATGACTTTAAAATAGGTTTCAGGGGAATGAACTCATTTAACCCCTTACTTGTAGCTTGAAAAAGTAACATCCATTTAATTTCCTGACATTCAGTTCTAGTTACTACATCCCCTCCTCTGATATTAGGCTGACAAACCTCTAAGACTAAGAATTTAAAATGATGACTGTTCCCTGCTGAGCCAACATGCTCGGCAAAGGCATTCTTATTATCATTTCTCCATATGCTGTATAAATGTTCATGTATCCGGTCCCTCAAACATCTATTTGTTTTTCCCACATAGAACATTTTACAAAGTTCATAAGAGGCCAAATACGCTATGTTTTCAGTGCTGCAGTCTGCATAGACCTTGAGCTCAAAGATACGTTCAGTCACTGGATACACAAACATATCATCACTATTAACATAAGAACACATAGTGCAGTGATGACTGGGAAAAGTCCCCAGCCTACCACTAGCTAAACAACTAACCCCATTACCAGTTGGTTTGGTTGATTTATAGTAGAGCATTCTCTTCAGAGAGCTCTGATTCTTAAAGGTAAACTGTGGAATTTCACCCAGTACCTCCCTACATTTAACATTAGACACTAGCACTCTCCAGTGTTTTTTTAGCAATGTCGCAAATTACAGATGAATTATTGGAAAAAGTAAGGCACATTCTTGTCCTACTCAAAGAATTCCTAGTCTTATTGTTAGACTCTGTATCAGAGTGTAAATAGGACTTAGAACGGGTGTCACGAAACAAGACAGTCTCATTCTGTGCCTCAGATATATCATCCTGCTGATAGCCTCTATCTCTCAAGTTATTTGAAACTATTTCAAAAGACTCCTACATATGGCTATCTTTAGTACGTAATCGGGCAGATCTATAAAATTGTCCCTTTAGTACATTTCTCTTTACAAACTTTGGATGCATACTTCTAGCATGTAGTATGTTATTGGTTCTACAAGGTTTATTATACATCCGTGTCTCTATCCCATCAGGGGCCAAAAAAACTTGCACATCCAAGAAGGAGACCATTTCATCAGAAGAACTGAAAGTAAATTTAAAAAAAAATGTACTGGTATTAAGATAGTCTACAAATTCACATAAAGAACAATAATCATTCCCCCAAATAAAAAACACATCGTCCACAAAATGACCATAGTGTAGAATGAACCTAGAAAAAATGTTGTTTTCATTAAGCACAAAGTCAGACTCCCATTGAGCCATAACTATATTAGTGTAGCTATTGGCACAAACTGTGCCCATAGCTACACCTGTACGTTGTACAAAAAAGGAGTCTTCAAACATGAACAAATTTTGTTCTAAAATAATATCCAAAAGGGAACAAATCAAGTGAATCTTACTAGTATTTTAAATGCTATGATGAGTTAGAAAAAGTCTGACGTAGTCTACCCCTATGTCATTGGGGATACAAGTAAAAAGTAATACTGCATCCATAGTAACTAGTAATACATCACTATTAAATTACTTTAGCTTCCATTCATTCAATCTTTGTAAAAAAATATCTAGTATCTTTTAAGACATACTCTATCCCATCAAGTATAGGATGAAGCTGTTTCTCCACATAGATGGAGAGTGCCTCAGTTGCCCAGCCCCTGCCAGACACAATGGGTCTCATAGGTGGATCAATGGGATTCTTATATAACTTCAGGAGCCCATGTATTTGTGGAATAACCGGATACACCACTAACAAATAGTCATAGAGCTGTTTGTCGATAGTGCCTTCCATCAACAAATCTTCAACACACTGTTGTACTCTAAACATTAACTTTTGTGCCTGCGGCTCAGTAAGTGGCAGATAAGTATCAGTATCACCAAACCTATTATATATAACATGTGAATAGTGAACAGCGTCAAAAACCACAATCAGACTGTAGCACTCTCCAGTGTTTTTTAACAATGTCACAAATTACAGATGAATTATTGGAAAAAGTAAGGCACATTCTTGTCCTACTCAAGGAATTCATAGTCTTATTGTTAGCAGACTCTGTATCAGAGTGTAAATAGGACTTTGAACGGGTGTCAATAAAGACAATCTCATTCTGTGCCTCAGATATATCATCCTGCTGATAGCCTCTATCTCTCAAGTTTTTTGATACTATTTCAAAAGACTCATACATATGGCTATCTTTAGTATGTAATCGGGCAGATCTATAAAATTGTCCCTTTAGTACATTTCTCTTTACAAACTTTGGATGCATACTTTTAGCATGTAGTATGTTATTGGTTCTACAAGGTTTATTATACATCCGTGTCTCTATCCCATCAGGGAACAAAGTTTTATTTGTGGAAGGATGGGCGTGAAGCAAAAAAAAAAGTGATTTAATGTGCAAAACGTGGGAAAATGGGACATACTTGGGTAGATTGTGATGAGCAGATACAAGTGAAAAAATAAAAACAAATACAGGAATGTGTATATAATATAGAAAAAAAGTGTACAACATGAACAACAGGATGTCACACATGGGGAGGATAAAGAAAGAATGATAGATGAGGAAGATGAACATAATGAAGGTGAAGAATTGGTACAGGGAGTAAGTGAAGAAGATATAAATTGGAAAATAGTTTGAGGAAAAAGAATTCAACAGGGAAAGGCTGAAAGAAAAAGGAAATTTAAAAGTGTGATTGTGAAAGAGAATAAAAAAAGGCATAAGGTTTATAGGTTTATAGATTATTACTAGGCTAACTGCCCTTGTGGGCAATTTTAAGCCTAGCCAATTACCGCATGTGAGAATCAAACCCTGCACCTTGTGGCTGTAGGTTAAACACCTTAACCATTATTCCATCCTCCAATTTTATGCCATTTTAACCACATAATGCCCTGTACTGGACTCTTCACAGATATGCCATTTTAACCACATAATGCTTTCTACTGGGTTCTTCATGGATATGCTGTTTTAACCACATAATACTGTCTACTGGACTAATCATGGATGTGCTATTTTAACCACAAAAAGCTCTCTACTGGACTCTCTATGGATATGCCATTTTAAGAGCATAACCTTCTCTACTGGACTTTTTACGGATATGCCACTTTAACCACATAATCTCTACTGAACTCTTCATGGATATGCCACTTTAATGACATAACCCACTCTGCTGGACTCTGTGGATATACCATTTTAACCACATAACACTTTCTACTAGGTAAATGGAAGGGACAACACACTTGTTAGAAAGCTGAAAATTCTATCTATAAATGTTATTAGTATAAAGAATATTAAAAGAAGGTTAGGCTTTTAGACTGGTGTGTGCAACTTGATATACATGTAATTATTTTAGAAGATCTGAAAATATTAACAGAAGAAGTAAGGTTACAGATGGAAGAGCTATGGGGTAAACGTACTGTTTGGAATATTGGAAAAGATGCATGTTCAGGCATTAGTGTAATATGTAATGAAACAGTAAAAGTCTTAGATTACACTATTGTGTAATCAACTGCTGTGATGACTTGGTGGTTAACTACTGTGACTATAGTGTATAGTGTCCTGGGTTCAAGACCTATAGTGGAATTAGGTAGAATAACACTGTTAGATATAAGGTATAAAAAAAGAAGCGTATCAAATTATTGCAGTTTATGCATATGCTACTAAAAAAGAAAGTGAGGGAATGTTTAAAAAATCTTAAATTATATGAGTGAATATGGAAATAGTTGGAGATTTTAGTTATGATTTAAGGAAAAAGAAGGGAAGAATGTTAATGGGAGAAAATGAAAGGGTAATAAGGGAGATGAAAAATAATGGAGAATGAATATACAAGAAAATATCTGAAATAGAGTATATAAAAACACATTTAAAAAGAGGGAGATAAAAGAAAGGCAGATATGGAAAGTTAAAAACAAATTAAGCAAGGAAGAAGACAAGATTATAAAAAAATATAAATGTGGAAGGACTTAATAGGATTCTAAAAGAATTGAATATGGAAAAGCCACAGGGCTGGATGGAATCAAGTATTTGTATTATAATATGGAAGAATGGCAAACTGTACATTTTGTGGACATATTGAATGAGTGGTTAGGAAAAGGGATAGTTAAAGAGATGTGTACAGGGGTTATGAAATTTATTTCGAACAAAGGAGAAAAAGTGGACATAAAAATTGGAGACCAATAGTACTGAATAATACAGATTATAAAGTAGTTATGAGAATAATAGGAAAAATATTAGGAAAATGTGTGGATAAGTTGCTTGAGGGTATGATTTTTGGAAGAAAAGGGAAAGGAAGCCAATATTTACTATGCATACTATAGATAACATTATAAATAAAAAGGCAGAAACTAAAGTTAACCTAGAAGATGCGAGCAAAGCATTTGACAGAATACAGTTTGATGAGTTATAGAATATATTAAGAAACCACAATATAAGTGTTAAAATACTAAAAGTAGTCATGTCAGTGTATGAGAATAATGTAAGAATAATATTAAATGGATGGCTAAATGAAATTAAATTGGAATATGGGGATAAGGCAGGGTTGTCCAGCAAGTAACATCTTATTTGCGTTGGTCATGAATGTAATGAATAGAGAATTGAAAATGGCAAGGTATAAAATGATAGAATATATATTCCAATAATTCTTACTTATGCAGATGATATAGGTCTAGTCACTAAAAATAAGGAATGGGTGGAACAGAGAATTAAGAAATTAAATAAGTATTTAAACATGCTTGGTCTAGATATTAATAAAGATAAAAGTAAAGGAACTGGGTTTTTAGGTAAAGTAGAAGGTATTCACTTTTATGATTAGGAGATGGATATTTTGGGAATAGTATTTGGAACAAATATGAAGAGAGAGAAAAACAATGGGGGAAATTATACAAAACTGAGAGAAATGTGTATATTTTCAAAATATAAATTGTCATATAAGGAAAAAGTTTATTTAATAAATTCTATTCTTTTAGGTAAAATGGCCTACTTAGCAAGTGTTTATATGACACCATCTAAGTATGAAAAAGAGGTATTGTTGATTGTATTCTCATTTATATGGGATCAAGACTGAATCTTGTTAGAACAGGATTCTTTTATGTTAGTGAAGTGAAAGGAGGATTGGGGCTAATTAATCCTGTTGTCCGTGCAGCTTCTTTGAATCTGTATAAAGCGTTGTTAGGATTAAAAAAAGAAAATAGGATTTTTTCCTTCCCTAATAAACCTTCTAGCAAAACTGCAACTCTATTTTTCAACTTTTCTATTGAAACAATAGAAAAAGCTTATTAAACCAGAAACTTTCGATATTAAGACTCCACCTCATCTCTTCCCTCATTCTTCCTAGCACCCATACCAAACAAACTCAAACCCTGTTCCCCATCAGCCGACAAACTCCCTCCAATATTTCTCAAACATTCAGCCAGATCCGTAGCACACCTTGTATTTACTTATCAATAGATCTATTCAAAAAAATACAGTGTCAGATATCTGGAAAAAAATTCTTCATAATACCCCTCCACATGGGAAGAAATTCTACAGAACCTTCAAATTACAGGCCTATTGCCATATTCCCCCCTTATCCAATATACTGGATAAAATGTATACATAGACAAATACTAAACCACCTCCTACAGGCAAACTTAATTACACCCACACAGCACGGTTTCTGACCCTCGCACAGTACTACCACTGCCTTCCTATATTCCACACACAACATTGCCCAAGCCAGAGGTTATAATAAACTTGTATCAGCTATATTCCTCAATTTATCCAAAGCATTCAATATTGTTTCCCATACCATCCTCCTAAACAAACTTTCCAACCTACAGCTCTCTACCTCCTGGTTTAACAGCTACCTCTCAAACAGATATCAGTCCGTCAGATGGCAAACATCCTTCTCCCCTTTCTGTCTTAAGACTGGGGTTCCCTAGGGCTCTATCCTGGGCTCCCTACTTTTTAATATATTTACAATTATCCTCCATGTCTCCTGCCCCCACTGTACCTCAATACAGTACGCAGACTATTCACAATTATTAATACCTCAGACAATATACAAAATCTCCACACTGTTACGCAACAATTTCTGCACCTAGTAGAACAATGGCTAACTGAAAACAACCTGCTTCTTAACCCCAAAAAGACCAAGCTTCTCCTTTTCCTTCCAGAATCCTCAATCCAGCTAAATAAAACTTTATCATCTCATCCTTAGATAATACAATTATCACCACTGACTCAAACATCAAATTGCTTGGTGTTACTGTAGACAACCAATTAAAATTCAACGTGTATATTTTAAACTGTCAAAAAGTCCAATCAAAAAAGGTCTTCTATACCACAGCAACAAATATATATACCTAAAAAATCTAGACCTATACTGGCTCAAACATTTATTCTCCCATCCCTGCTAAATGCTGCTCTCATACTTACTAACCTCCAAAATAATCTCTTAATCAAATTAGAAACCCCCTATAACAAGATAGCCAGATTTCCAGCCAGTAATAGCTACAAATCCCATCATTGTATATCCCAAAAAAGCTTAAGATGGCCTGAGCTCCCCCACATGCTTCAAATATCAGAACTACAAATTGCACATAGCATCCTAAATAGCCCCAAATTCTGCCCCAACCTTACATCCATAATTACATTTTACAAACCCAGTCATGACCTCAGAAGCACACAACAAAACCTACTTCAGGTGATCAATCCAAACAAAAATATTGGAAAAATTCTTTTCACTCATTCAGTTGCATACTCATTGAACAAACTTCCATTGCCCCTTCACTCCACGACCAAAAATGGTGAATTCAAACAGCAACTAAAAATTAATTTCCAGCATGCATATATTTGTACTTGTCAGGAAAAAAACTAATGATTTTTTTCTTCTCTCAATCAACATATCTGCCTGGTATTTGCTATCTAAACTGTCTACACATATTACTCCCTCTGTAGTTAGTACTTATGCTGTTAAATGCATCCTTGTTGATTTGTATTTTACATATTTTTTATTTTAGGCATTGCTATATTCCTTGTCTATAACTTAATGCCAAACCAATTTCTCAAACATATTGCTACTGCATTCTCAAGTACTGTACTTTTTGCCTTGTAAATATTCATGTTGTATACTTCTCTTTCTGTACTGTTACGTATCTTACAACTTGAATCGTTAGGTTTTTTTCTTATTTTTTTTAATTACCTTCCTGGAGTTTTTCTCCTCTGGTGTCCGCTGAAAAAAGGGCTCTCTGGGCCCAGTGAGACTAACCCGGTTAACAAATGTAAAAATAAATAAAGTTACATATAAAGATGTTTGGGAAAGAATAAGATTTGGGAGAAGATGGAAGAATAATGTAAATGAGATAAAGTAGTATTAGAAGAAAATTTTATTATCGAAACTAAATATGGAAAATGGAAAAAAAAAAACAAAAGAATGGTATTTAAATATAATGAATGGAACACTATTATATTTACCTTTAGAAGCATTTAGAAAATGAAAAAGAAATACAATTAAAACAAGACTTCTATTGTGTAAAAGGATTTATGAATCTAAGGATTCTTATGTGGAGACTGGCAATCGGTAAATTAATTGTTAAAGCAAATATGCCCTGCAAAAGGATTCAAGAGAGGGTATGTAGTTGTGGGGAAGTTGAAATGACAGAACTTGTTTTTTTTTGAAGTGTATGAGGATGAGAGAATTGTTGGAAAATTGTGTGAAAAAAAGATACTGATAGACTTTGAAATTGTACAAGATATTAACGTGAATGTGATAGAATATGGGTATTATGGTAATATGAAACAAAAAAGGTGAAAGAAATTGATGTTATTTTGTATTTTATGGACAGTATGGAATGAGAGACTGAACAAAATAAAATGTATCCAGAAATTGGTGTTATCTGAGATTTTGAGGTCACTCCACAACAAGTACAAATATGACACTGCCATTGTCCATGTTGGTGTGAATGACCTGAGACATACCTCCCTGGACTACATGAAAAGAGACATGGAGGAGCTCTCTGATCTTGTAGCCCAGGCAGGTATGACCCTGGCCCTGAGTAGCATCCTGCCATCACCCAGAATGATGCCACAGTACAAGGACAAAATGATTGACTTCAACAATTGGCTAAGCTTCTGATGTCATTCTAAGGGGATCCAGCATTTGTCTGCCTGGGACAGCATGATCGACAGACCACGATGCTTTGCCAGAGTTGGCCTGCACCTGTCACCCTTGGGATTCCGGATACTGGCTAAGGCTCTTGCCACCCGTATAGTGCCTTTTTTAGGCAAGGTTCAAATGACAAATTCACCACCATAACCGGTACAAACAAGCAAAATCTGAGGGTAATGCTACTCAATGCTAGAAGTCTAATCCTCAAAATGCACTCACTCGAGGCACTCCTTAAAATGTAGAACATCGACATCTGTGCAGTGACAGAGACCTGGTTCACAGCTGCAGAGAGCACCCCTGCATTACCAGGCTATAATTCATACCACACTTTTCGGCCACCTAACCCGGAATGAAGCACTAAAGGTGTAGGCGTGTCCATATTCATTAAGGATATCCACACCTCCAGGCTAATTGCACAGCATAATGCATCCAAGATTATCAAAGTGCAACTAACTCTGGGCAAGACCGCAATCCAAATTGTAGCTTGCTACAGACCCCGCACCATGCCCCAGGATTTCCACTCCTCATTTCTTGATATACTGGAAAGTATTAGGGTACAACCTAACACCCTACTAATGGGCGATTTCAACTACCCCACCATTAACTGGGAAAACTACTCATGTACCAACTCTTTTGCTCAACATTTTCTGGAATTCATAAATTCCAATGCCTTGGATCAACTTATTCACACCCCCACGAGGGGCAGCAGTATCCTAGACCTGGTCATTACCAACATGGGCAACCAGAGGTCAATTCCTCGTTGGTCCGATCCAACCACAAGTTAATCACCCTAGACATCCACATCCTGCCCCCACCCACAGTTAGGAGAAACCACCGTAAATAACTTCTCCAAAGCCAACTTCACACTTCTTAAGACAGAAGTGGCAAACTTCATGACACCCTGCAGATGGACAATAGAGGTACGACTGCTGAATCCTGCACAAATGCACTTTATAAGCAATTACACAAGTGCATGGATCATGCTATCCCTAATAGAACCAAGATGCTATCCTCCAAAAAAAGGAAGCCAATCTGGTGGTTCTCTGCCATAAACAAACTCTACAACAGAAGAAAGAAACTGTTGCAAAAAAGAGTAAAATTCCATGACTGGAGGAACTTCCCTGGTCAACCTCAGTAAAAAGCTGAGATCCCTCATAAAATCCTCCAAAGCTAGTTATGAAAACAAAATTGCCACAGACTCTAAAGACAACCACAAAGCATTCTATAGCTATGTCAAGAATCTCAATGGCAACACTCAGATCTGCCCTGAGTTACAGCACAATGGCACTAAATATACAGAACCAACTGATATTGCCAACATTCTGGCAGATAGGTTCAGTGCTAACTTTACCCCCCTCTCACCCCCTAGAGGGCCCCTCTCTATACCAGAAGAATACAAAGTTCCTGTAATCACGGCTGCACAGGTAAAAAACACACTCTCCAAAGCCAAGAACACAGCATCCATGGGACCTGACAACATCCCAGGCTGCGTTCTACATGAACTACAGAATGAACTGGCACCCCATCTAAGCACCATGTTCAGTCATAGCCTCACCTCAGGTTTTGTACCCACTGAATGACGCACACTGTGACGGTTATCCCACTCCACAAGGATGGAGCCATGATGGACCCCGGGAACTACCGTCCCATTAGCCTGATCTGCAAGGCCATGGAACGTATCATCATGGAACTCATAAACAAAGACATTGGTAATCTCCAGACTCTGGACCCTACCCAGTTTGGATTTGTAAAAGGCAGATCATGTCTCCTAAACCTGATTGACTTCTTTGAAGCAGTCACCAAAGCCATAGATGAGGGTAAGGTGGTTCACACAGCTTATCTAGATCTCACCAAGGCTTTTGACACCATCCCCCAATCTGAAATTATAGATAAGCTCACTAAACTAGGTATAAATCCCTATGTCACAAGATGGGTTGCCAACTGGCTCATGGACAGAACCCACACTGTGAATGCTCCACTTAAAAAAAAATCCCAATCCCTCCGAGCTACATGCTCTAGGGACCTAAACCTTGTCACCGCAATAAACGGAACATGCTGGAGGGATCGATTCCTGTCCCAGAGATTTCCCATACTGTGGAACAGATTATCTATCTATGTCAAACAGAGCTCCTCATTAGCACTCTTCAAGAAAAATCTTGATGATTGGATGGGAAATAGGAAATTCACCCCAGGGATCACTTTTGTGGCTCTGCTTGACAGGGGCACAGGAAAATAATTTTCTTGGGTGGCGAAAGCCAGGGTACATTTTTGGCTAGGCTAGGGATAGCCTAGTACCTACCTATGAACCAATGAAGAAATGCTTTTAGTTGTGGAAAAAGGGGTGGGGAATAATAATTAAAGCATATGAAATGATTTTATGTTGTGAATGTTAAATGTAAATAATGTATATGTGTATATAATGTAAATAGTGTATAGAATTTGTAATTAATAAAGAACCCCCACTCTTTGGAGGGGAGGAGATGAAGCACTTTTTAGAGCTGCTAGGTGGTGCCAAAGGGCTGCTGTTGCAGTTTTGGGAATTCCAAGACAGAGTGCAACAGAGATGGAGAGAGGGGCAGGAGAAAACTTACTGAAGGAAGGAGACAGAGGTGAAATAATTGTTGCAAAGTTGGAAATTGTTGCGGGATTGGAGACACTAGTGCTTGTAGAGATAATGAACCAGACTAAGGAAGTGAAATGGAGTGACATGGTAAAGAGGGTATTACAGAAAGAAGAAACTGAGAGGTTAGAAATGGAAGTAACAGCTGTGAAGGGAAAACAGTGATATATTCTTGGCTGGTGGAGTAGACACGTTTTAAGGATTTACCTCTGCAACAGTGTGTTTTGTTACAAGAAGGAAGGTGCAATGCAGATGCAGCAATGGAAGGAAGAATGGAACAGGGAACTGGGAGGAGTCAAAGACTGGCAGACTTTCTATAGCCACAGAGAATGCATCCAGTGGAAAGAATAAAAAATAAAAATGGCAGTGTGAGCAGGTATGACAATTTGGATGTTATTATTTTGCCACTAGGGTTTGACATTAACAACACAAGAGCATTTGTTCGTTTGGAGCTGAAAATGTTTGTGAAGCAACATTTGAAATCTTTAATTTGCTGGAAAAATTTATGACTGGGACTGAAAAAAAGAAATACAGTAGAACAATGGAAAGACTGTTTTAGAGCTTGGGACTACAGCTAAAAATAAACTAAATGTGCAGTTTAGGACTTTGGGTATGGATGAACATGAGATAAAACTGTTTTCTTACACTAAGTAGTAGCCTACCTGCAGTTAAAATATGGGATGAAAGAAATTCATGAACTGAGGTTTGGGAATTGTGGTTTACAATGGATGTCAAAGGCAGGAAAAAGTCAACACATTTCAAATATAATATTGAATGGTGTCATATGATTTGTTAGGTAATGGGGCTAAGCTAAAGCATGTTATTTCTGTGATGGTGAAAGTCATGTAGTGCAAGACTAACAAATGTAGGTGTGTCCAATCTAGGGTAATTTATTTATGTATTTATTTGATGTTTGTTTACTGGGATAGTCTGTCTGGGTAGCTGCCCTTTTTATAGTGGAGGCACAGGGGGAAAAGTCCCACAAAATACAGTTTGCAAAACATGCATAAGACAGACATTAACTTATAAATGTATATAACTTAGCTGTTATGTAAACAAGAATGCAAATGCAATTAAGAAGGTCAATACAGTTGTTCAGTTTAAGAAATGAACCAGCTATACAGAGAGTTATTCGGAGTTTATACAAGGGTAGTACTTTTGGTACATGAGTATTTACAAAAAAATATATTTACAAGTTTGTTTCCAAGTTTCGTGCTCTTGATTAGATAGAGTTATGTTGTAGTAGAACACTGACAATGGATAGCCAGGGGTTAGGCAGGAGCATAGCCAGATTTGGTTAGGTGGGTTTTGAGAAGTATTTTGAATTGAGTGGTTAGTGGTTATGATATGTTGGAAGATAGCGTTCCAAGTTCTGGAAATCTTGTTAATAGGGAGTCTCCGTGGTGGTAGTTAGCTTTTGTTACTTGTAGTAGAAATTTGTTTGAGGATCTTAGCTGTTTCGTGCTAGTTTGAGGTTGAAGAATGTTGTTAAGAGTGCTGGGCATTTTTCTAGCTGTATGTTAAGCCATGGGCTGTGATTAGTTGTGTGAGAGTTAGGAGGTTGGGTAGTTCAAGCCAATTGAGCTGGCACAAGGCAATGCAGTAATGAGTTTTATATGTGGAGCTATTGGCAAATTTGGCAGTTTTATTGTAGCAGACTTCCAGTTTAGACTGTTTTTTCTCAGGTTGGTGAAAATGGCAGAAGCGTAAAGGAGGGTAATGAGTATATGTCTCCTGGCAATGGATTGTTTTGTGGAGTCGGTAAGGTATGATTTAATTGTATATAAAGAGCCTAGTTTAATATGAACCTTTTTATAGTGAGAGAGAGGCGTTTGTCAAATTTTAAATTGCTGTCTATAGTGACACCAAGTAGCCTTGTGTGTGTGACTGGCTCTATTTAGTGTTATCAGCTGAGTACATTTGGAAGGGAGATTGTAAGTTGGGTTTTGTTGTTTGAGAACATAAATTTAGTTTTTTGGGGGTTTAGGATTAGCTCAGTCAGAGTGCCATGATTCTACTGCTGTGAAAGACAGCTGCATTAATTTTTGCAGGCTAGTTAGCGAGGGGGGCTGTGCAGATGAGTGTAGAGTAATCTGCATATTGTATGATTGTGGCAATGTTGGTAGCAGTATGTAGTTTATTGGTAAATATGGTAAATAGGAGTGGATCTAGGAGGGAGCTCTGTGGTACTCCTGATGTGACTGGTAGAGTTCACTTTGCCATTTTGCAGCTTGTTGTCAGTCTTTTAGGTAGTTATGGAACCAAGTAAGGGTAGATTTGCTTAGATTTCTGTGATTAGAGTTCAGTTAGATATTTTTGATGGGAGGTGGTGTCAGACGCTTTTGACATGTCTAGGAAAATTGAGGAAACTAATTGCCCATTATTTTTGAATTGGTTAATGGTATTAATAAAGTGTAAAAGAGCAGTGATGGTACTGTTGTGTGGTCAGAAGCCATGCTGGGTGTTGATGAGGTTATTGGATAGAAGGTGTTTCATGAGTTGGGAGTGGATGCATTTTTGTAGGATTTTGGATAAAGGTTATAAGATAGCGATTGGTCTGTAGTTAGAGATGTCTGTGCAGGTACCCCCTTTGTGAAGAGGTATGATGCAGGAATTTTTCCAAATTTTAGGAACATACTGTTCTTTTATTGAGCGATTTATCAGGATGGACACTGGATAGGTTAAGGTGCTAGCAGCTGTCTTAAGGTATTCAGTGGGCATGTTGTCCATGGGTAGAGAAGTTGGTTTAAGTTTGCTTAGCAATTTATGGTACTGGTTTGGATGGGATTAAATGAGAAGGCATTGTGAGTTGCGTTCGGAGGTACAGGGGTGATCGGGAGTGTGTTACTGGAGGGTTTGGTTAGGTTTAGGATGGAGTTTATGAAACAGTTATTGAATTGGGTGGATATACTGTCCGTTTTTTTTTTTTTTTATATTGGTGGGTGTTTGGGTTGAAGATTGATCTGGATGCAAGTGTTGATTTATGGTGGCCCAGAATTTCTTAAGGTTGTTTTGATATTTTAATTGAGATATGATGAAGTATTTATTTTTGTCATTTTTTACTTCTTTCTTGGGTTTATTTCTGAGTTGTCTGTAATAGTCTAGGGTGGGTTGGCTTTTGTTTGTTTGGTATTGGGCCCATGCCTTGTCCCTGGATCCAAGAAGCTGTTTTGTTTCCTTGGTTAGCCATTGAGCATAGCTTGTTTTTATTTGAATAGTTATGGAAGGTGCTTAGGGGTTCAATATATTTAGGAAAGTATTTTTAAAATATGATACAGTTGAGTCTAGTGGAAATGTGGGCAATGGGGTCTAGTCTCATTGTTGTGGTAGATATGAATGTTTGAGGAGAGAAGATTTTTGTTACGGATTTATTTGTATGTTATGGTTTTGGTGTTTTTTTATCTAAGTAGATAGGTAGAGATGGGACATGCAACAAAACATGTAAGCCTATTTTTATAACACCTAAAGAATTTTGAAAAATTCTGGTTTGACTATCCCATATTAGAAGGGGAAAACTCAGAAGACAGAAAATGTTGAAAGAGAAGGTTGTATGGGATAAGGGGAGGCTAAGGAATTATAAGGTAGAATAGATGTAACAGTTTGAAGAGATTTGCAATTTTAGAATGTGAAAAGCAAGAGGAGCGAGAAACCTAGACAGGAGAACAAGATACTGAAAAAATAAGTTGATGGGAGACAGGAGAAGGAAAAGAATAACATATGGGAGTAAAACACGAAAAAGGAAATGATGGCATAGGAATTTTAGCATTAAATGTGAATAGTATTAGAAATTATATAAGAGGTTTGGTGGTGGTGGAATTGTGTAAACAATAAAAATGGATGCTCTTCCTTGCTGGACACCAGATGTAACAAAGCAGAAAAAAGGAAAAGAATAGAGAGAGTATGGGGGTTATTGCTTGTTTAGTAGGAATGGTTTGCAGGAATTAAAAAATGTGTTCATAAATATGTCAGTAGTGACAGCAGGAGATTTTAACTGTAACCTGTGGACAGACAAGGGAAAATAAGACATTAAGATGTTGGGGGGAATTAATAAAATATGGAGATTTAAAATTAGGAAAAAATAGGGAATGGACATTTAAAAAGAGAAATTTTATGACAGAAATGATTACAGAGTTTACTCTAAAGACATGAAAGAAGTAACAGGGATGTACAGATGGCAGAGATTTCAGATCATATGTATGGGCTAGAATAGGGGAAGACAAGGAAATAAAGGAAAGAAATGTGATGGAGATTAACTGAAGAGTTTAAAAAAGAGGAAGAAATAGAGAGAGCGAGATCTTATGGAAAGATCATATGACGAGACCATTTTTATAAAAATGAACAAAGTGGTAGGTAATGTATAATCCCAAGTATAAAAATGTGTTTAGAAGTGGAAGGAAGAATAAAAAATAATTAAGATGAAATATAAAGAAGATATGTAGAATTCTGTGAGAGAAAAATTAAGTAATAAAATAAGAGAAATAGAAAGACAGATGCCTGAAAAGAATGTAGAAATTTAGCAAAACTTTTCTTTTACTGAAAGGAAAGAAAGATGAGGTTCCCCTTATTTCATAAAATTAAGTGAGAGAAGGATGGATGTTATATCATAGATGGCAATGAAGACATAAAATACAAATGATGAGGTGGTAAAGAATTTTGTAGAGAAAATGTATGAAAAAGAGGAAATGGATAGACAAGAAGAGTGGAAAGTGAAAAAAAAAATCTAAAGTAAAGACTTTTTAAAATGATACAGTAGTAAAAGTACTAGAGAAAGTGATAAAAGAAGGCATGAATGAATTATTGCCATGATTGGAAGGTATAAGCTACGAGTATTATAAAAAAATGATAAAGGTGAAAGACAAGTTTTTTAAATATAAATGAATGAAGAAAGGAAAGAATAATGGAAGATGTGGTAGAATGATTAATATGGAAACAGGATGAAAGAAAATATAAAAATGGAGTCTTATAACAGTATTGAATATTGACTATAAAGTATTTATGAAAATACTACAAAAAAGGGGGAAGAAAAAATCTGAAAAGTTAGACGTGTAAAAAATGATATAGCAACAAATGGACTGGAGAAGCTGTTAAAAATATAAGAATGAATGAGAGCCACGATTGGATGATATAAGTTATCAGTATTATAAGGAAATGAATAAAGATGGAGACGTTTTTTAAATATTAAATGAAGGAAAAAAGGAATGTATAATGGAATATAATGTGGTGGAATGACAACATTTATATGGAAAATGGATGAAAGAAAAGATGTAAATAAGTGGAGGGTTATAACACTGGGGTTACTAACTATAAAGTAACACAAAAAAGGATGGAGAAAACATGGGTCTATAACCGAATGGAAAAAATATCGAACGGCAAAACAGGGAAAAGACAGGACCTCGAAGTGCTGTTTGCCAGATCGCGGCACAGTGATGATTGAAATATTTGCCCTTTCCTCACTGTAGTGCAATCTCGGAGTTGATATATATATTTAGTGAGGGGTGTGGGGGCACAGCCCCCAACAATAGCAAGTTCGAGGCCCGGTCTTTTCGCTGTTTTACCTTTCGATATTTTTTCCATTCTGTCTTCTGATATAGACCCGAAAATATCTGATGAGGTAAAAAGAGAAGGAATCTATGGTATATAAGGAAGATAGGTGAAAGAAATGTTTATTATAATGAAAGTAGTAGAGATGATAGTGAAAGTAAAGAGACACGACTTTTAGCATGGGACATAAACTTTTACTAAAGTGACTTATGAACCAATATGGCAAATGTTAGTGGCATATCGTACAGAAAAAAAAAACGTATTAATGTAATAAAGAAATGTTATGAAATTCATGGGTACAAGTTAGGATAAATGAATAGATCAGAAAAACATAAGCATTGAGAGGTGTAAAACAGGGATGCCCAATGAATATGTGCTTATTTGTATTAGTAATGAATGCAGTAGTACAGACACATGTATGAAATGGGGGAGGGCAAGGTGGGAGATGGAAGGAAATGTTATATCACCAATATTTATGACATATGCAGATGATTTAGTTCTAATAAAAAACAAGGGATGGATAAGTGAGATTATAAGGATTGAAAATCTGTGAAAAAAGCTGATCTGCAGTTAAACAAAATGAAGTTCCCACCCACCCTGGATCACCTAGATTTATACAAATACTAACCACTTCCACTAACTTCTCCCAATCAGCAGTCACCCTCCATCCACCAGTCACACCTCAGTTATCCCAAACACTATTTGTAACACTCCTCCCTCCCCTAATTGCAACTGTCCTTAATCAGTCTACTCCCACCACACTACAGTAACACCCCTCTGTCCCTACACCATCTTTATCACCATCAGGCTAACCTAACATTCCAAAACAAAGAATACACACCATGCTCTTTCTCCTGCTCACACTCTATACCCTACTGCTATCTGCATACCATCTAACATCCTACACTCACCTACAAATACAACATGTCCATAACCCCACACTATATTATACTACTACTATCCACTCCTCAATCTCCTACCTTGCCATCTCCTCCCAATGTTGCAAGCACACACCTTTTGCATACTTCCACTTCAAACATGTAGTTGTCAGAATACCACTAATCACTTCAGCAAACACCTTCACATACTCTCCAAACTGTCACACAGACATGCATGTATATTATCACAGATTGTCTATAGTGGTGATGTACACCCCAATCCCAGGCCACATACTGCACAACACACCATCATCCCTACCATTCCAGCCCTTCCGCACATTAAAACTTCAGACCTTATAATTCTTAACATGAACCTTAGAAGCCTAGTTAACAAAGTCACAGACCTTCATGCAGTCATTGCCCAGTACTCACCTGACATTCTTATAGCAACAGAAACTTGGCTAAAACCCCATGTAAGAAACCCAAACATACTCCTACTAGGTTATTCCGTACACAGGTTAGACAGGATCAGGAAGAAGGGAGGCGAAGTTGCAATCTTCTACAAAGATAACCTAAGCATAGACTACCTACCCATCAAATACCCTTATGATAACAACTTTGAAGTCCAAGTAACAAGGCTCAGAATCAACTCAAAGAAAAATATTACTATAATTGCCACTTACATACTCCCAACAATACTCCCACGGCCACTGAGGAACTCATAGCCTAGACAGCCTCAATCTACTCCCACAAAACCATTATCACTGGCATCTTCAACTTAGACTGGAACACTTGGGTCGTTAGTCTCTCTCTTTCTAACACAGATGACAAGCAGGCGAGGTATTTTGTTTAGATGCTTTAATATATAGAAACACATCAGGATAGATAGCAGCATCATAAAATACAAATGAACTGGTTAACAGGCAGACCTTACATACGTACATACATGCTTACATCTCAACAGCTTACTACAAAATGGCAGTCAGACTTGCACGTGCTCAGTATTTATACACTTGTACAAGCCCTAGGATAACTTCTTAAAGGTACCTGCACACACATTGATCTACAGCCTCCATCTTAAAAATATTGCCCTTTGTAAAAACAATACCAGAGTTAGACATGCATTACTATAGACATTAGAAAAAAACACAATGTTCATGTCCAAGTTGCCTCATATGTGTTACATGGTTTAGAGATGTGACCAAATCTTGTAACATAACATTCTGGACCAATTTTAGCAACAGGGTCAGTATTCAGTGCACAACTCATATCAGGAACTTCTGGATTCTTCACAGGAATGGTAATGTCCTCTGGTACTACTTTAGGAATTGAAACACCGGACAACTCTCTGTGAGGTAGAGTCTGTGTCTCAGGTTATGTGCTGTGGTATAGGCTTGGACCCCAGTCTCAAATGTTTCCGATTCTGCCTAAACTCTGCTCCTTGTGATTGCACAATGTATGGGCAAATACTATTCATGACACCAATCCACTCATAACCTTTGTATGTTTGCATCCTTACCACTTCTTCTCATAATGGATTGAGTGGTTTGCTGGTCTTATAGTAGTAGGACTTTTGAGTTCAGCAGATTGACTTTCACTGATCTATTATTCTTGACACATGGAACCAACAATTGACTACTGACTGGTGATATGGGTCTGGTTAGTCACGACAGAAGTCTCTAAGCAGATTAACCAAGATGTTTATCATGAGGAACATTTCTGAGATTAAAGAGATTCAGGAAAACATCACTGTTATCTCATTTTGACTTCTCAAGTAACTGTTTTGCACTTTGAACTGCATGTTCTGCCAAACCATTTGACTTTGGGTTCTCAGGAGTACTTGTTACTTGAGTAAGTCCCATTCTTCAGCAAATCTTTTGAAATGTTGGCTTGTAAACTGTGTGCCATTGTCAGAAATAACTTTGTGTGGACTACCATGCACTGCAAAATGATGCTTCAATTTAGTAATGACTGTACTGGATGCTAGATTAGGAAGTAGGTCAATCTCGAATCAATTGGAGTAAGAGTCTACTAACACCAAATAATGTTGACCATTCCACTCGAAAATGTCTGTGGCTGTCGACCAAGGTAGTACAGGAATCTAGTTTAGCTGAAGTGGTTCCTTCTGTTGATGTGGCTTTGTACTATTACATATGGAACAAGGTAAAAGTACGCTCTCAATGTCTTGTGACAAAAAAGGCCAAAATACTAGTGTCCTCACCCTTCTTTTGGTAGAATCCGTTCCTAGATGACCATGATGCAAGATAGTAATGTACTCTTGTTGCAAGGACTTTGGAACAATTACTTTCGGACCTTCCATAATGATACCATTGTCAGACAGAATCTCATTTCTGTATGGAAAATAAAGTTGCACTTTTTGAGGTAAACTAGATTGCTTTGACGGCTATCCTTGATTGATAAAGTGGTTAATCCTGTGTAAAACTGGATCTGTGGCTGTGTGATCTCTCAAGTCATCAAGATGTGTGGAAGAAACATTTCTCACTTCCATAACTTCAAAATCAAGGTTCTCGTTCTCATGCTGTTCTGTGGTGTTTCTGGGTAGTGTATCAGCAAGATAAAGAACTTTGCCTTTCTTGTAGACAAGATTAAAATTATACTTTTGCAGTCTGAGCATAATATGTTGCAGTCAGGCTGGAGCTGAATGCATAGGTTTTCTCAAGATAGTGATTAAAGGTTGGTGGTCTGTTTCGATCTGGATAAGTATACCATAAACATAATCATGGAACTTTGAACATGAAAACACAATTGCCAAAAGTTCTTTCTCTGTTTGGGCATATTGCATCTCAGTTTGGGTAAGTGTTCTGGATGCATAGGCAACATGTTGATCCTCTTGTAGAATGCACCAAGACCACATTTCGAAGTATTACAGGAAAGCGTAACGGACTTGTGAACATCATAGTATCTGAGAGCTGGTGGACTAGCAGTTCTCTTTTTCAGGACATCAAATGCTCTTTGGTGTTGCTCTGGCCAAGACCAAGATACATCTTTAAATGTCAGGTCTGTAAGCGGTGCAGAAAGTTGACTCACATCTGGAATGAACTTGCCTAGATAGTTAACCATACCAAGAAAACATTGCAGGGGTTGAACACTGTCTGTAGCTGGCATCTCAATAATGGCTGTTTGTTTTGAAGGGTGTGGTTGTAAGTCTGTATTGGTAAATAAATGACCAACATAAGTAACTTCTTGTAGCCTGAGTTTGCATTTCTGTGGGTTGAGCTTAAGATTCACTTGACGTGCCCTTTCTAAAACTTTTCTGAAGTTTCTGTCATGCTGCACTTCACCAGGCCCTCCTACTAGTATGTCTACTATAATAGCACAAGGATACCCAGAAAAAATTTGCTCCATTGCACGTTGAAAGACTTCACATGCAGAATTTATCCCAAATGCCATTCTCAAAAATCTGTACCCACCAAATGGAGTACTGAAAGTAGTGAGCAATGATGTTTTTTTTTCCTCAAGCTGAATTTGCTAAAATGAACTCTTTGTATCCAAGACAGAAAAAATAGTGGCATTTGACATCAAGGCTGCGACTTCTTTAACTGTGCGCATTGGATGATGAGGTCTTTTTAGTGCTTTGTTCAAGTCTCATGGATCATTACATATTCTGATGTCATCTGAGTTTTTCTTATGAGTTACCACCATGGAATATACTCATTCAGTTGGAGTTGCAACTGGACAAATCACACCTTGTCGCACCATTTTATCTAACTCAGCTTTGACTCTGTCCTGCATAGCTATTGGAACTTTGTGCTGGCCTGATAACTGGACTCGCCTCTCGGTCTAACTTCATGAAGGTACACAACTGGAAGTTTACGTAGTTTATCTGTGATAAGATCAGCATAGGTGGAAAAATGTACTTGGCAAAATTAGAGCAGTGGTCTTTTAAGCTGACTTTGGTGGACTTCCTTATTAAATGAAAGCAGTCTCATTTTCAAACTGTGTCTGAGCCCTAATAATGACTGGACATGCCTCCTGACCACATAAAATAAGTTGTAGCTTCTCCCAGCAGAATAACATGAAAGTACTACTGCGCCTTCAGTTTGAATTTCTTCACCTCTATAAGAAACAAGCTTTGCACACCTTGACAAATAGCCTTTCACCATGACACACATTAGCAAATCTTTCTGCTGACATAACATTGTACTTGGACCCTGTATCAACTTCGAGCTCTGTGGGTTTGCCATTTATCCTTTTTGCAAACAAGACAAAATGCTCATATACCATTAGTTAATGTACAGTACAAATGAATGAACCATTGTAGCATGGATCTTTTTGGTGATGAAACATTCATAGACCAGTTGCGAATAAAAAGTTACGAACAGATATTGAAAATAAAACTACAATAGAATTTGAAAATAAGATGCTGTAGCACGGATCTTCTTTATGGTGAACTTTTATTAGGGCAGATGAGTGTTTTGTTTTGCTTCCATACAAAAACAGTTTTATATGTTTCATACTATTGAGATGTTTAATTACAAATGCTCAGTTGAATGTGCAAACATTTATTTTTATTGGCTGGTGACAAGTTGCTAGGAGCCAATGGGAGCCAACTAGATAGAGACCAATCGTTAACTATTGCCCTGGGGGGTGGAGTGCCTATGATGTAGTACGGGCATAGATGTTGCTACTGGGTGAGAGTGGGAGAGGTTAGCCAATGCATTATTATGTAGTGTTCTCCGATGGGTGTAAGGCTGGAGTAGCCAATCACTGTGTGTGTGGAAAATTGCAAATAAAGATGTGTACTTTTGAAAACAGGCCAATGGGAAGAGAAAACAGAAGGGCCAATGATAATGGGCTTATCCATGTCGCATCTAGTTTTAACTAATCCTGTTCGGTAAAGAATCCCGCCTGGTAACACAAGCGAACATTGGCCAATGAGGTTGCACTGGAGAACTGCCTCTTGAGCAGACTACTCAAGTGGTACTGATTGTTTGCGGCCCCTTTTAGTTTGTGATCAAAATTAATACCAGAGCCAAGCGGAAAATTTTCTCTCGCTAGCAATTTGTCCACCACACACCAATTTCAAATCTGTGTGAACTTTCATTTTTTTGCAGCATATTATAAAAGTATTATACATACAACTAGTTTTATATTATATATGTTTCACCATTGGGATGTTTAATTCCAAATGCTCAGTTGGATGTGCAAAAGTTTATTTTTATTGGCTGGTAAGTTGTTAGGAGTAAATAGGAGCCAGTTAGAGACCATTTGTTAGCAATTGTGTGGGGCTGGAGGACCTATGAAGTAGTATGGCCATGGATGCTGTATCGGGTGGGAGTAGGAGAGGTTAGCCAATGCATTGTTTTCTAGTGCTCTTCAATGGGAATAAGACTGGGGGAGGAGGTAGCCAATCCAAATGAGAGGGGAAAATTGCCAATAGAGATGCGTAATTTTGAAAACAGGCCAATGGGAAGGGAAATTAGAAGGGCCAATGGAAATGGGCTTTTCCGGGTCGCATCTAGTTCTAACTAATGCCACTTGGAAAGTCGGGCATGGGCCAGTGAGCTTGCAATGGGGAACGGACTCTTTTGGGCTGCCAAGTCAGCTCCTCAAATGGTTATTGTCATTTGGGGCCCCTTTAGAATTAAGTAATCAGAATTAACAACAGAACCAAGTGAGTAATGTTTTCTCACTAGCAATTTGTCCACCACATGCCAATTTCAAATCTATGAGAACTTTTTTTTTTTTAGCAGCATAGTATAAAAGTACTATCAGCTAATCAAAAACAATTTAGCAAGATATCAGAAACACATTAGTAAAAAAATTACATGTACAGCATAATTATTTTGTTTTTTGAGAAAAGATGCCCAATTATTTTTTTTCTAGTATTGCATCCAAATATCTTCAATTAGTTAAAGCAGTATACATTTATTGGGCATACATATTGATCCATCCCAACGTGTCCGCGCTTTCACCATAGCTTTGTCGGACATGCCTAATAGTAAAAGATCGGGGAAAGAGAAAAGGTGTAAAAAACCCCACAACAGCCACACACTGGGGGACTATTTTTCAAGTTTACCATGAGAATAATTAACACAGTTCAATCATCATGAATATGACCACAAAGACACAACTTTTTTTGTGGTTAATTCAGATAAAGTAGATTGAAACATAACGAAACTGGAGCATTATTTCCTAAGTACTAGGACCGTATCAGAAATATGTGAAATAACTAAAACATTAAAAACTATCCAGAACTTATTTGGTCCTTAATAATATGCATGGTGGTGGAGTCTTCTGAGGTTGAGGGCACTTAAGATTTGACCTGGGTGTTTAGGCCAGGAGGTTTGTTAGCCTCCAGCCTTAAATGACATTCAGGTTCCCTTTTTTCTAACTTATAATTGTAATTCCATTGAAGTTCCTCATATGGAATCCTGTCCAAAACGTGAAAATGAAAAAGGTCATGTCCAGGGGTGATCATGATGGTTCCTTTGTGTAATGTCAGTTAGATGCCTTGCAATCCTTGTTTTTACTTTATTGATCATTTTACCAACGTAAACTGATGAGCACCTGGAACACTGAGCTCTGTAGATCACCCTGTTTATGGAGTAGTTTTAGTGTCCCTTACTATGATACTCTTTTCCTGAGTTGGGGCAGTAAAAAAGAAGGTGTTTTTTTTAGCTGGTATACAGGATTTGAAATGCCTAGACATAGCAAGGCCTTGCGAAGTTTAATTCTAGTAGCTGCCAAAAAAGCAATTACTAAAAAATGGAAATCAAAATCTAAACCAACCATATTTGAAGTAGTGAACATAGTAACAGAGATAAAAGAACTGCAAGTGGGATCTTTAGAAAAGGGTAGGAGCAAATTACATAAAAAAATAGAATTGTGGGAACAGTACATGAAAATAATGTTTTGGGCAACGAATGAGGTTTGAGAGGGGGCAGGAATTGAGTGAGCTATGTACTGCTGGTTGGACAATGGGTGTACAGGAGATTATATTTGATGTATAATGTTTGTAACTGAGAATACTTCAGTATGTTTTGCTTTCATTTATATAAATGTACGATTGCCTGTGCAATAAGTGATTCAGTAAAGATGGCTAAAAAAAGTAGTTTATGATACGGGCGATGTGGAAAACAATGTGAGAATTTGTTTTATAAGAAAAAAGAAGGGGGTGATTTATTCGCTGAAATAATAAGATGGTTGTGGAAGAAAGGTGGGATAGAGGGTAAATATAAAAGCAAGAACAATGAAAGAAATTACATAGTTAATTTTTTTTGTTGATAATTTGTAAATAATTTTAAGTATGAATATAAAAAAATTGAGTGCGTAAATGCTTAGTTTTTTTACAGTATAAAGTGAATGAAAATTTTAATAAATTTTAATAAAGCACATTCTACTCTTTTTGATAAGGCTTGTAAGATCTTTTACATTCACAAGAGCTACCATAGTTTAACATCTCATTTGAAGAATGGCTTACCCAGGTGTGCTGCACTATAGTATCAATATTGAAAAATTAATCCAAGTGTATGGCACGGGGGGATAGAACCCACAATGTTTTTCACCAAAGGTGAGTATGCTACTACCTGTTGAGCTACTAAGACTGAAAACGAAAGCATGCCAGTTTTCAGTCCCCTCCAAGGAAAGTAGCACTGATAAAGACAAAAATTTTACCAAGCAAATGCAACAACATGAACTGCCCAGTACTCTGTTTATGGTTTTCTAAAATAACACCAGTAGAAATAATTTAGATCTGAATATTTTGGGGGTAGCACCATGTCACTCAACCTATTTGGTCAAGAATTTGGGACAAAGCCTAATAAATATATGAAACATTTATAAATATTACTCTAAATCAATTTAAACATTACTAGAATATGTTTGGCATTGATGTGCATTTTATAACACTAAGTAGTAGACTGGTAATATAGACTGTAATCACAAGTGATTTACCACAAAATCAAAAGTGTTATGAGAGAGAGGACAAACATTTGAAGAAAAATCATGGACATTCTGCAAAAGTAGGGAGAGTTGAGAAGTATGTGTAGCACTGAAAGGGACATGTCTGTCACAATAACCCATTCCAGGATTTGAATGCTTTTCTGGAAGTGCAGGATTTTAAATGACGCAGTTATGATTTTTTGAACATTGTTATAGCTGTGAACAGACTCAACAGGAGACTTTAATAAATTGTAATTTTAATGACTGAGATAATTAGAGGTACATACTTTTCAGATAATTTAGTGTGGTTTGACTTTGCCATAACATCCATAGCACCAACAGGGATAAGCATTAAAGAAACTGCAGCCAAAGTCAACTTTCTATCTTCAAAATAATGAACAGCACTATCTCTCATAAGATGAATCAGATGGGCAAAATGTGTAACATTTACTAACAACTGGGGAGGGAGCTTACAGCATTAAAATGTTACATGTTTTTCCACATACCTAGTTCTTCAACCAACAGAGACTCTCTGAAGAAACAACTCACACTACAACAGTTTAAGCCCCAGATGAGAAAGCCAAGCACCCCCCCCCAAAAAAAAAAATCAATCAACTCCAGTCATCATCAAGCAATAGAGGTAAGATCAGGCTTGCAGCATCATGAATATCATACTGCCCATAAACTTTGATCTGTTTGGAAAAAGAAGCATCTGAGGAAGTGTGAAAATGTAAACAACAAAACCTAGAGATTTTTGAACAATATAAAGAAGAAATATGGACATGTGAAAGAGAGAGATTTGATATGGTGCCATTTTTATGCAAAGGAGAAAGCAAAATTAATATAAAGAAGGCAGCCCCAAAGATATTTGAAGAGAAATACAGGTAAAGGCATCCAGATATGGAAAATTTTACAATGAAAAAAAAATATCACAAAGATGGAATGTAGAAAAGAATAGTAAAGTAGAGGTTGAAACATTGAAGTTATGGAGTGCCTGTGAAGTGAAGGATTTGGTGTAGAAGGTCTAATACAAGTTACATCACAGCATGATGGAACAAGTCCCCAAATTAAGAAGAAATAGGAAGATCAGGAAATATCTGAAGAGGAAATATGGACATAAGAAAGGAGAGATTTAATATGGTGTAATATTTATACAAAGGAGAAAGCAAAACTAACAACAGAAAAACAGCAGCACCAAAGATATTTGAAAAGAAATACAGGCAAAGGAACCTGGACATGGAAAAGTTTACAACACAAAAATGAGAAGACAAAGAGGAAAAGGAGGTTAGTAATGGAGAAGTTAAAGAAATAGAAACCAAGGTTATGGAGTACCTGCAAAGTGAGGGATTCAGTGTAGAAAATCAAATGCAGAAACCACCACAGGATAGAGCAATGGATATCCAAATTAAGGGGAAACCAATGGAACAGGAAGCAATTGGTCAGGTGCCATATCAAGATACTTTGGAGCCTTCCACAGGAAATCAGTAAAAACATTCACTTGAAGCTAGACAGCAAGGAAAGGAACAGGAAACTGTGGAAACTCTGATGCAGTCAATGGTGAGGAGTGATAGGCCAGTGAGTTCCCATACAGCAGAGCAATAGATGGCATAGGATGAAATTAAAGAGAAGATGCCACAGGAAGATGCTATAGAACTTTCTGTAGAATGCCCACAGGAAATGGAAAACAAGGGATGTGCCCTCAGTTTGGAAGAAAATGAGCTAACAGAGTAGTTGCTTGATTTAATAGACATGGATAGATATATCAAGATCAGTGAGAGAAATAGACTGCGGAAGGTCCATAAAACCCAAAAAGTCAGAAGTCTGATAAAACAAATGGATGCAATAATTTGAACTGACATAGAGATCCATGTGATATAACAGAAGTAAACAGGATATATTACTGTGCTGCTAAATTAATAACTGATAAAGTTCTACCACAGGAACATAGGGTAGTGAGGGAAAGGAGGGGGAAAAATTGAATACCACCATGGAAGTATCGAATAGAGAAAACTATAAAGCAATTAAGACCAGAAGTATCACTCTTAGAAGACTATAGAAGAGGGAATAGATCAACAAAAATACTAAGAGATAGATGTGATTAAAGCAATGCACAGTATTAGAATAGACCAGGATCTATAATGCACTATTGCAAATAAACTAAAAATGTTAGTATAAGTGGAAAAACTTAGAAGATATACAGATAAATATAAGGGAAAAGTACAAAATAAGTAATTTGATGACCCAAAAAAGTTTTATAGAGAACTGGGAAATAAGGTAAAAGGAATTGAAAGACCACCAAAAAAAGAGGAAGTGGGTACATTTTGGAGAAGTATCTATGAAGATCCTGTGGAACATAACAAAGATGCTAAATGGATAGAAGAAGTAAAAGAAAGAATATGAAGTTAAAAGCTGTAGGTCATGAAATGGGATGAAATAACAGCCAGAGAGATTGAGACAAAGTTAAGAAAGCCTCTAATTGGAAAACCCCAGGTCCAGATGCAGTACCTAACTTTTGGTTAAAAGTATTAACATCTTTGCACAAGGATTTAGCCATGAGTAAGAACTATTTATATGCACACCCCGAACAGACACCAGCCTGGCTAACAGCAGTCAAAACAATGCTCCTTAAGAGTAAACATTATAGACCAATAACTTGCCTTCTGATGACGTATAAACTGTACATGGGAATTGATGCCGATAGAGTTTATAGTCATTTAGAAGAAAACTCAATTATGGCAGTAGAACAAAAGGGCAATAAAATAAGGTCATATGGAACAAAGGATCATTTGTTGTTAGTCATACCGGAGAACTGTAAAAAGGGGAAGAATTTAAGTATGGCATGAATTGACTATAAAAAAAGCATTTGATAGTATCCCACATTCATGGATAAAGAGTGCTTAAAAATGTATAAGATACACCCTACACTAACTGACTACATTACAGTGACAGACCAGTTTGCAATTAAGCCATGATAAAGGACAGATTATTATCCCAGGGATAGAAATTCAAAGGGGGATATTCCAGGGTGACTCTGTCACTGTTGCTATTTTGTCTTGCCATTAACCCGTTAAGCTATTTATTTAACTTAGGCCATGGCTACAATTTGGCTCCTAAAAAATAAAGTGTAAAGACTTCTTATCTTCTGTTTCAGTGATTTAAAACTGTATAGCTCATCAGATGAGGAATTAAAAGCACAGCTGCAGGTTGCCAAAACTTTTTCAGATGATATTAGAATGTCATTTGGTCTTTATGTATGTGCAAAAGCAACCTTTAAAGCAGTAAAACTGCAGTACCAGGAAAACAGTTTGAAGCAAGAAAGCTATATAAAAGAACTTGAGCAAGAGGGAGTATATAAATATTATATAAATATTTGGGAATTGATGAAGGATCAACAATAAAACATGAACAAATGTGAATATAACTTAGTAAGGGATACTTTAGAAGACTTAAGTTTTGAAAACAGCTTTGTCATCTAGGAACAGAATCCAAGCTATAAACCAATTTGCTCTTCCTGTCAAAACTTACAGTTTTGGAGTGAATGACTGGCCCCAAAACGTGTTGGATAGATTTGATAGGAGAAGAAGGATGCTCTTCATGCTCACCAAATGATTTATAAAAATCAGTGTATACCGAGATTATATATTCCCTGTTCCAAAGAGGGCTGGGCCTCCATGAAATTGATTACATGTATAGATCTGCAATCGTGGGACTCCACACATCTGCTGACCTCACAAGACCCAAATGTAGTGAAAGTTTTGAAACATAAAGAGAATAAATCTAAGATGACTTCTGTGCGTAATTTAGCAGAAGCATATCGGCGTCAAGCAGGAATGGAAATCAAACAGAAGTACATAAAAATAGGGCAGCAACTGAATGTGCCAAAAAACAAAAGAAAGCATATATATACATACAAATAAAGCCCTTCTAGCTTGCCAATATGCTAAAACACTTGTTCCCATAATAAATGTCCAGGCTGTTCTTAAAAATATCTAAACTAGTACTTGCTTTAATGTAATTTGGTAGTCTGTTTCAAGCATCAGCTACTCTGTCAGAGAACCAATTAGTACACTTCTCATTCCTATAGAATCTTCTAGATAGTTTATCTGATGATTCTCTAGTACTTTTTGATAACCCCAAACATTCCCAGAGGTAGTTGTCCCTAAATGCCCTATATACCTGAATAAGATCTCCTCTTAAATATCTGTAAGAGACACTGTACAAGTTCAGATATTTTAGTCTTTCATAATAACTTAGATTTTCACATCCATGGATGCTCTTAGTATATTTCCGCTGTACTCTTTCCAGTTTATTCATGCTTGTGTTCCTATAGGGTTTCCATATCGTTATTCCATACTCAAGTTTGGATCTGATGTAACTAACAAACAATTACTTCATTATGTTTGAGTTCCTAGACTTTATAAATCTTTTTATACAACCTATAGTTCTATAATTATCATTAGCCAATTGGTTGATATGATTAGAAAAACTCATAGCTGAATCTACCCATATACCCAGATCCTTAAATGAGTCTACAGTTTCAATCACAGTGTGCTGTAATAAATATTCACCTTTCAGTTTATGTCTCCCAAATCTCATATGCTTAGTTTTTAATGTATTTATCAACATATTATTCTCCTGTGCCCAAATGGTCAATTTAGTCAAATTATTTTGCAGACATGCCTTATCTGTAACACTTGTAATCAGTTTACCCAATTTCAGGTCGTCAGCATATAGACTGTAGAGCACCTCAGATGAAAAAGTAAGGTCTGAAAGATACAATCTAAACAAGTAAGGGCCTAGTACAGAGCCCTGTGGGACACCTTGACTGTAACCAAGGATTTCACCTGTCCAGTTGATGTGTGATACTTGCCATGTCCCATTTGTAAGCCCTGCAGCTATCCATCTTATCAACAGTACATCAATACCTAGTTGTACTAATTTATCGATCAGTGTTTTGTGCATGACCCTGTCAAATGCTGAAGTTAAATCTATATAAGTCACATCACAATTTTTCATTCATAGCTATTATATTGTTATATAACATCATGTTACAGGTGGTGGTAGATCTATTTTCAACATATGCATGCTGATATATGGTTTCAAGTCTCAACCGATCCAGTTCTGACAACAACCTATCCAGTATTACCTTCTCCATTATTTTTCCACAACATGAAAGTAGACTTAAGGGTCTATATGATTTTGGGTTTGTCCTACTCCCCTTTCCCTTAAAGACAAGTTTAATAAGTGCATGACTCCAATCTTGAGGAATCTCCCCATATTTATATGACCTAGTGAATAATAGTTTTATTGGCAGTGTAAGTTCTTGCTTAAGTGTTCTCAAATCATTGTTACTTATTTCATCTCCTCCCTGCGCTTTGTTTGGATCCAGTTTGCACAGTTCTTTTTCAATATGATCTAATTTGATTCCAGTATCTGGGGTTACCTGGATGTCACTAGGACAATTTACCACCCATTTTGTGGAGCCAAACTGTTTTGCATAAGATTTTGTAAACATATCTGTAATCTGTTGTGTCTGAGAATAAATTTTAGAATCTGCGCACAGTTTATCAATTTGTGTATCTTTACTCCTTCCACATGTTATGTATCTATAAAAAGGTTTCCTATTATGCTCAATATCTTTATATACATTTTCTTCAAATGTTCTAGATCTTGTCTAACACTATGCTTAATCTGTTTGTCCAGCTCGTTTATTTCATTTTTCAAAGTTGTAGTTTGACCTGTCTTCCATTGCTTATATTTTTTGCCTCTCACCTTAATCAGGTATCTTGTTCTTATGGAAATATACCCCCCTGATATTATGTGCCTAGATCCTGATGTTAAACATTTTTTTGACTTTTTGCACTCAAACAGTTTCTCTTTCAAAACTTTTCATATTTCATCTGCAATTTTCCACAGAACACCTCACTCCAGTTAGTTTTATATAACAACTTTTTTGCTTCCCTATAATCTGCAATTAACCTTCTGTGAATTGGCTTAGATTCCAGTTTGGCAGAATTATCTAGCAACAAATTAACCTTTATGACCCCATGATCACTGCACATCAGTGGTGGCAAAACTTACTTGAAGTTACAGTAACTTCTTTAGGAACACAAACAATATCTAGTATATTCCGTCCCCTGGTAGGTTTTTTTTTTACAATCTGAAGCATTTGTTGTTCCTGAATATACTCTGTGAATAATTTCTTTACTAACGTTGTTGAATCAATATTATTCCAGTGTGTTTCTGGTAAATTTAAGTCCCCAGCTAATGTTATTCTTCCCTCCTGTGTTTCATGTAAGAAATGTATGAATTCCTCTAGGTCATCTGCACTTGACTTTGGTGGTCTGTACACTCCAACAATTGTTATATGTTCCAGGGTTGTCTTTATTGTCACAGTTACACAGTCTATAGTATTGACACAGTCTATAGTATTGGTATTATCATTGAACATGTAATAATCACAAGTCTCATAGCTATCTTTAATGCCTATCATAACACCTCCACCTGATTTTTTTGTTAGAATGTCTGTTACAGTAAAAATATTTATACCCTGGCAGAACTTGTTTCCAGTCATTGTTCTTTAACCATGTTTCACAAACAATCAATCTTGTGGGAACATATCAAATTTTCTAATAAAAAAACTTTATTATTAATGCTCCTAGCATTAACAACCATCAGAGATGCATCAAATGTTGCTATTTCTGAACTGTTACATTTTTGACCTGGCAAAAATCCTGGCTAGTGTTTGTCAAATATTGCAAAATATCTGCTGCAAAAATTCTCTTCCCTGATCTAGACAAATGCACACCATCCTGTCTGAACACGTGTGCCCAAAAGAAGGCTTGGATGCACTATACATTTCCATTTTTTCCATGCAGGCGTTTATCCAAAAAATCTTTTCATTCACAGTGACCTGAGTATCCTTTCTATAGGTGATTTGTGAAAAATATGATCTGATATTGTTAATCCTCGTTCATTCCTTACGTGTGAGTATCGGTTCCGATCTCGGAACTGAGCCGGCCATCTTTCAAGCTCGCGTCTGCTACAAACTCTCGAGCTAAAACTCTTACCCAGAATTCCCCTCTCCCTGTTACCTCAGATTTTGTTTGCTGCATTGCCATTCGGTCGTGTCAAGCTACTTCTCTTGAGCTAAGTACAATACTTTCTTCATACTAAATTATAAAACAGCATTTCTCACAGAAAAGTTATTAGTTTTCTCTTACCTTATCGCATTTAGTGACTATCTTTTCTTGAATCTTTTCTATTCCTTTCCTCCCCTTTACCGTGAGGTAATTTCTTTTTTTACCATTGTTGGTAAACCCCCTTCCTTCTTACCTTCGGGTAATTCTTGTACCATTGCTGGTATTTTTTCTGGGTTTCCTTCTTTCTTTCTAACATGGCAGATAAAAAAGGTAGTCCAGGATTTAAAAGATGTTTAGATTGTTACCATAAATTACCTACTTAAGATGCACATTCCTTGTGTGTCTATTGCTTGGGTGTGCCTCATTTAACAGTTGACCTGCCCTGTGGGATTTGTAAGAATTTCTCTAATAGGACTATGATTGAGAGAAAAAATAAATAAATATTGAAGGGGCTACTTAAATCTCCTTTTTCTGAGGCTATTTCTGGGTCGGAGGCTTCAACCCCTCCAAGATCGCATAAGAAAAAAAGTGATGAACATATAAAGGCCAAGTGTCTTCCTTCATCCCCTGCTGGGGACCCCCAGGAACTGAGACCCAAGAAAGCTAAGCTCTCCAGTTCAGATTTGACTTCTTTGGCTCCAGCGCTTTTGGTACCTAGACCTTCGGCACTGAGGCCATTGGAGACATTAAAGGACAGATCATACGTGCCATCTGAATGACTTCTGTATACAAAGACATGATAGAGGAAGTGGCACATATCACGACTATGCTCCAGGAAAGAGGGTATGATGACAAGATGATGGCTAGGGTAAGTCAGCAAACTATTAAAGGATGGACATTTAAATATAAACCATTGTTGGGCTTATATTATGCATCAGGGCTGACTGATGATCCACCAGTACATTCCCTAGAAGATAGTCCATCATATGGGAAATATTGTGTGTTGGAATATGGAACATATATAGGTAAAGTTAAAAACATCTTGACTACCAATTGGAATATCATTGCTATTCATGAGGAATTGATTAGTATTTTAGGGACTGGACCCAGATTTGTGTATAAGATGGGGTACAACATAAAGAAATATTTAGAGAAAAGGAATTTAAAACCAATATCTTATGAGACTCATACTAAAAAATGTGGTAGTTGTAAACAGTGCAGTCACATTCTTCAGGAAAAAAGTATAACATTGGAAAATATAAATAGCGCAAAAATAATATTCAAACAAGGTAATTGTTGCACTAAGGTGATTGTATATATGGCTAAATGCGTGGCATGCTCAGGATTTTATATAGGAAAAAGTGAGAGGAAATTTAATAAACAGATATATTCTCATTTATATAGTATCAGGACAAAAGATGAAAAGAACGCTCTTTTTAGACATATCAAAAAATGTGGAGACCGGCACTATTTCAAGTTTGCTATTATTGACAGTGTTCAACTTGACATGGGGGGGGGGGGACTTCAAGGGCCTGTTATCATAGAAAGAGTATTGGTGGCTGGTTTTATTGGACGCTTCAACCCCACCAGGACTCAATGACGTTATTTCTATTAAACCTTTGCTAGCTATGGGCTGAATTTGGGTTTAGTGGCATATTCAACAGTTAATTTGTGATTATAAGACACAAACAGGCATACCAAATTTTATATTCATTTATATTTATATTCACATCATATTGGTGGTACAATTTTGTTACAATATTTTTATAGACAGGTAGATATAGGACAAGATATATATTTTGGTCATTGTATATTGTATTGTTGTTAGATTCTTATAGTTTTTATAGGACAGTTTGGATGGATATGTAATAATTTGTTCTGTATTACCCAGGCATTATACATACAAATATTTAATGTTAAAACATTTTTAAGGTTTAGACTTATATTTTATAATATATATTATACATTGTATTTGTTCACATTGTGATTAGCATAGATAGGATTTTTATAATAATAGGTTTTGCACTGTGTATTTTTAGGTGTCATATACCTTTAATATGAAGCATTGTGTATTTTGAATTTTGGCGCCAAAAAGTTTAAGTGCTGAGAGGTTTGTTTCAACTAGTTCTGAAGAAGCTTGCCATTCAGCAAGTGAAAGCACTTAACCTGTTGGATTATTCTGTGTTTCGTTTAATAAAATTACAGTTTGGCTGAGGATACCGTTGGTTTTTGAAGACATTTGTTTCATTTGTTTCATCTGTTCCACTGGCTTTCTAAAAAAGTTTATTTAACTGCTGAGTTTGACTGTGGATATCGCTGGTTTTTGAAGGCATTTGTTTCATTTGTTCCACTGGCTTTCATACATACTTTTCAGCTGCTGAATTGCCGTTTTTTGGTGAGTTTTGTCTCAAAACACTGGGACTGTCAACGTTCCATGTTTTATTCTATGTTTTATTCTGTTCTATTAGCTAGCCTTGTAAAGGCCTCAGGGCCATTAGCCTAGTACACACACATGAAGCTATGAACATATATCTAAATATGACTTTATTTTTTTTAGACCTTTTCCTCCTATTACTGTTAGAACAGAGTATCATCCTGCAGCATTACTCTTGTTTCTTCCTGCAAATCCTGTTATTTTATGACTTTTTGTGTCTCTGTAAATAAGACACTGTAATCACTGGCTGGAGCAGTTTCAAGGATCAAAGCTACTTTCATCTTTTTTTCCTGGACTACTAAATGTAGTCTTTTTGCATTTATTTTTGAACTGTTGGCAATAGGTGATCCCATGTGATATAAACTTCATCATTTACTACAATGCTTTGTGATGCATGTTTCCAGTGCTTCTTTGCTACTTCAGTGTTCTAGTGTTTGCACAATTCCCAGTACAAAAGTCTTGCCACGTTATATCATTTGTATACTGGCCCTCTGCCATTAATGTATCACACCCAGCAACAAGATGTTTCTAGTTCTCTTTACTGCAGAACTTGCATTTGTCTGTTTCACCCACGTGTTCAGTGGATTTTCTACATAGTACACTATCCAAGGCCACCACTATTAACCTTTTATCTTTTGGTTTCAGTTCATCTGTCCTTAACCATTCCTGTGTCAAATCCTTATTGACATGGGGTTGTTCTAGTAGATCTCTATACTTGCCACAATATTTATGCCTTTCCACATGTCTTTCCTTCTCATTTTATCCTACTCCTTATATTCTTTCTTTTATTTGTTGGCAGATTCAGTTACTGTCTGATTTTTGTCTGCTTTTGGTTTGATTTCCATTCCCACTTGATACTAATATGCTTCTGCTAAACTAAGCAGGAAAGTCTTAGACGACTTCCCTTCATGTTTTAAAACTTTCATTATGTTTGGATCTGGTGAGGTCAGTAGATATGTATGCAGTCGCATGACTGCAGATCTATACATGTAATTATTTTTGAGGAGGCCCATACCTCCTTCAAAATGAGGAATATATAATTTTGGCTTAAACTGATTTTTGTATATCACTTGAAACCTATGAAACACTTTTCATGTTTTCTTCTCCAACTGATCAAGTACCTTTTGCAGCCAGTCACCCTAAAACTGTAAGTTGGAACAGGAAGAGAAAATTGGTTTATAGCATGAACTTTATACCTAGATGTCAAGGCAGTTTTCAGTATTAGTTTTAGTCTTCTAAAGTATTCCTTGTTGAATTTTATTTCTATTGTTGATCATTTCATCAAGTCCCAAATATTTATACACTCCCTCCTGTTCATGTTCCTTTATAGCACATCCCTGTCTCAGATTCATATTTTTTGGTGCTGCACCTTTCCTGTTTAAAATGTTGCTTTTGCACACTTGGCAAGAACAAAAGATATTGTTGTAACATCCGCAGAAGTTTTAACTACTTGGAGTTGTGTTTTCATCTATTCATCTGATGAAATATACAGTTTTAAGTCACCCACAACAATTAAACAACAAATCTTTAAACAAGATTGTTTTCTAGGAGCCAAATTGTATCCATGGTCTAATCTGTTAAGTAAACAACAAAGATAAAAAGGCAGTGGTGACAAAGAATGATCCTGAAATTATCCCCCTTTGAATTTTTTATTCCTGGCCTTTTGTTATATCTTAGGTGCAAAGTGGTTTGCCACTGATTCATGGTTGCTGTAATGTAGTTGATCAATGTAGGGTGTATCTAATACTTCTGTAAGCCTTCCTTTATCTATGAATGTGGCATGCCATCAAATGTTTTTTTGGGTTTTTTTTGTAATCTATCCATAACGCACTTGTATTCTTCCCCTTTTTACAACTATTTTTTATTTAGCAAGAGATGATCCTTTCTTTCATACAACTTTCTTTTATTTCTCTTTTTTTCTGTTGCCATAATTGAGTTTTTTTTCTAAATGACTATAAACTCTGTCATCATTAGTTCTAGTATATAGTTTATATGTCATTGGAAGGCAAGTTTTGTCTTTACTTTTTAGGATGACTTACAGGTTCACTCTTAAGGAGGAATATTGTTTTTCCTTTTAACCAAATTGGTATCCATTCCATTCAGAATGTGCATACAAGTAATTCTTACTTGGGGCTAAAATTTTATGCAAAGATGTTAATACTTTTAGCCAAAAGCTAAATGCTGTGTCTCTGCCAGGGGGTTTCCAGTTAGGAGCTTTTATTAATCTTATTTAAATTTTTTCTGGACATTACTTTATCCCATTTCAAATGCTCTACTTTACAACTCCTTACGGTTTCTCTTAATTTTTTCTATCTATTCAGCATCTTTGTGTTTCACAGGTTCTTCATAAATATTTTGGTACTTAAGTATCATTGCAACCAAATTTCCGAAGGCACATAATTTGTTCAGTTTTGAATGAAACATTTTAGTTAACCTAACAAGGGGGAGTGTAAAGTCTGAAGTATTATTGTGTCATCTTGATTTTCACACAGGGATATGAGCAATGGAGAAATTCATGTTGCTTGGTAATGGTTTGCCTGACCTCTACAGCTAAGTGCTGCTTTGTAGGTGTCCTTAATGTTACACGTCATGGCAGTCAGGCCATTCTCAAGAAGACGTGTCGGGAACATAAGTACCCAAAAAAAAAGAACTTCCTTTAAACCACCTGTAACAATTTCTGTAGATGTAGTTCCGTGAAAACCAGTAAAAGAACACCACTGTCACATTTCAACTTCAAGCCCCCTGAAAGTAGACTGCACTCTGAAGATCATGACTTCTTTACACTTGGCTGCAAAATCTGTGAAGTGCTACCCACAAAGTTAAACAGTAAGCCACGTTCAATTTCCAACTTGAAAACACCTTTTTCAAACAATCCAAGTGCAAATGCCTCAGAATTATTAACATTGCATCGGAATAGTGCGTGTCTGCATGTCATTTTTGCAATACTGATGTTCCAAAGACAAATGAAAAGGAGGTAGTAGGACGATAGCTGTGGAGACAGTGACTGAGCAAAATAGAGAGTAAAGTGCAAATGGGGACTTCAGACATGAAGCGCACCACGGAGGAGTCTGATATTTCACCGTTATTCCTCCTGCTGCCTCATACCCGACATCAGTGACACAGAACTACTTCTTTATACACCCTTTTCAACTGTGACAGTCCTGTTTTTGCAGTAATATGACGACTTAGGTGCCTTCACAAATCTGGTTACAATAATACATAAGTACCAATATTTCACCAAAATGTGTCCATTTCCTCTTTTTGTGGTGTTTCTATTCCTTTTGCTTTGTTTACAAATTCTGTATAAAACATTTTGGGTAATCAGTGAATTGCTTATTTTGTACTTTTCCTTTATATTTATATCTGCATAGCTTCTAATTTTTTCTCCTGTGCTGATATTTTTAGTTTATTATTTGCAATAGTATGTGATAGATGTGATAGTCTGTTTCTGTTTGATGCTTTCATGATGGCATTTTATTTTTTCCTCCCTTTCCCTTATTGCTCTCTGTTTTTGTGATAAGACTTGCTGTTATTATTTCAGCTGCACAATAATATATCTTATTTATCTCTATTATATCACAAGAATTTCTCTTAATAGTCCTAATTACTGTGTTCATATGTTTTACCGAAAGTCTAATATTTTGGGTGGTAGTTACTTTCCGTAATTATTTCTTTCATTGCTGTTAATATGTCTATCCATCTCTATTAAATCAAACAGTTTTTCCCTTGCCTCATTTTCTTCTAGACCGAGACCTTCTTTGCTCAACAGTTCCTGCAGGTATTCTACAGAGAGTTCCAGAACATCTTCCTGTAACACGTCTTCAGATGCACCCTGCTTCATCTGCTGCTCCTTCATATGGGAACTCATTAGCCTATAACTTCACAACGTTACCTGCTTCAGAGTTGCCACTGTTCCCTGACCTTCCCTTGCTGTGCAACCTCAACTTAACTGGTACTGGTCTCCTACAGAATGCTCCAGAGAATCGCCACATGGCTAGTCTTCAGCTGCCTCCTGCTGCACATGTTTCTCGTTAATCTGGGGGATTGTTGTTCCATCATACTGTGGCATTATCTCTGTTGGATTTACAACACTAAATCCTTCACTTCGCAAGTTATTCATGACTTCAGTTTCTATTTCTTAACTTCTTCCTTACTAATGCGCTTTTCCCCTTGGTTTTCTTATTCTTTGTATTTTGAAATCTTGCATATTTGGATACATTTGCCTGTATTTCTCTTCAAATATCTTTCAAGATGCTTTTTTGTATTGATTAGTTTGGGTTTCTCCTCTGTATAAATATTGCACCATTCCAGATCTTGTTTTCTTTCCCATGTCCATGTTTCTTTTTTGTAAGTTTCAAAAAATCTCTGGGGTTTACTCTTTATATTTTTGCAGTTCCTCTGTCATTTATTTTTTCCAAGCAGCCCAAAGCTTCTTTGGTCTATGTAGTTTTTCAAGGATCTGTTTTATTAATGAACACCATTTTTTATTTGAAGCTTTTGACAGTTTTTCTTGTCTGAGTATTATTCTTTCCTTTAATTTCTCTCTCTATCTTTCCGAATGTCTCCTTTTTGAAAATTCTGGATTTCTTCCATAATAGTAACAATACATAATTTCTTATCTTCAGTAGTCCAGTCTATAATCTTTATGGGTGTTTTTGGCCTGTCAGTTTTTGTGATTTTTGTGGACTTCCACTACCTTCTACAATGGGGTGGGGGGGGGGCTTCCTCCCATTGAGCATTGTCTAACCTCATTGTAGGAATGTTTCCATGTCTTGAGAATTCTACACTGCCATTTTGTCAGTCCTGGCACTACTGCATACACCAGGATTGGGCACTTTTTTATCCTCAGCTGTCTTTTATTTTTTAACATAACTCTCTCCGTGATATATGCTATATACAAAATGCAGTCTATATATCAGTGTTGTCTTAGTGAGATTTTGTGAAAACAAGGTACTCCCCAAGATTTGAGAATGAATTCAGTTACAGCAATACTACTCTCCCTTTTCTGATGATTTAATCATCTTTCCATTTGGACCCCCTTCTTCTATGAGTGCTCTTAATGTCAATAAGGCTTGGAGAAAGCTTGATGTTTTGTTACCATACCTGAGAAGCTCCAAATGATGTCATTCAGCCTTCCAAAGTCTGAAGTTGTTAATATTAAGGTCCAATGACTGATTCTGTTTTTGCTGCAGTAACTGTCAAAAAAGCTCCGTATCCATGGAGTCCTGCTACTATCCCCCCTGGTGTGGGTCTAGGACATTTGATTGTTTTTGGAAGCAATTCTGTACATGCCTTACACTTTCTGTAAGGGAGCTAAACTATGTTCCACATGTTGAGACTCCAGTGGAAGATTGCAAATGAGATAAGTCAGAAAGGTTTCCAGATGATGAACTCAAAACAAGATTGTATTACAGGTAATGATTTTATCTAAGCCCACCATGCACTACATTCACAGTGCAGCAAGAACTGTTCTAGCTATTTCCCATCAATCTTGATCTATTTTGTTGAAAATTTTAAGGTGTAATTCTATAACATACCGTTTAATGTGTCCATCTTGTCCTTACCCAAGGATAATGAAAATTGGAGGATAGTAGAAAAAATGTGAGAACCCTTACTGCTGAGGTTCCAGACTTCCTAGCACCCATTCCAGACTCACCAATTATGATGCCAGTATGGCCAAGAGCAACAAAGAAATCAGAGGTGTGGGAGGAGGCAGCATTGTCATTGTAACTGCCAGAATGCATGCTGTCCCAAAAGCAGAAATTCTTAGCAAAACCAGGGATAGTATGATCCTCCCAAGGGCAGTTAGCAATCTAGTCCACAGGGACTTGCCTGACCATCCCACTCTGGAGACATTTGGAGGGTGATTGCTGCCCCAGTGAAACAGTGTAGTCACAAAAGAGGTCTTAAATCTCAATCAAAAACAGCCAAATAGGAAGTCCCACCAGACCAGGGAGGACTGCTATTACTCTAGATTCTTTTTATTTTCCAATAAAGTGAAGAACTTCAGGTCAGGACTAGACTAAATTGTCCTAAACAAATTTGTCCTCAAAGAAATGTTCTAGATGGTCATGATGCAGTTCATCCTTCTGTTTGTCAGCAAAAGTCGATTGTGCTGCTTGGATGTCTTAGATGCCCACTTGCATATAAAACTTAGAGAAGTGCAAGAGTTTCTACTCTTCATGATTTTCCATTTTGTTTTACTTCAGCCCTGACTTTACTAAATGTGCTTGCCTAGTTGCAGTGATCCACAGCTTGCAAGCGATCAGAATGTTTCCTTACCTGACAACCGGTTTCTGATGGCACTAACTGGTGAAAATATTGAAAACATGAGTCTCTTCTTTTGCCAGTCCTTGGGAATTGTAGTGTATGGTACCAAGCCAAGGTGAAGCCCTCAGAGTCTCACATTCATTAGATGCATTTTGGTAATAGTACCCTGCAGATCCCATTTTGTCTTAATCAAGATTCCTTCCATCCAGTTGGCAGTGCCTCAAAAACTTCATGTCAGTCACAGTAGCACTTTGTCTCAGAACACTAGACTCTATGGGTAATAGAACAGGAAGAGGCCAAGAATTCATTTGGACTGCAGGCAGGAGATTGCCTTCCCTATCAAGGGCTGATATCAGAGTATAGGCAAAGAGAAAGGAATGGGGAATCCTGCATAAAAGACAAACACTGGGAGAATTTTTAGTATAATCTAGAACAGAAGCTGCTATTAAAAAGGGATAATTGGTAGGGTATATAAAATGTTGCACAATAAATATAGGAATTAATCAGAGGAGGTTAGAAAGGATTGGAAAGAAAAAAATGGATAAGCAATTCACAAGAAACCAATGGGAGGACATACGTATGGCTTGTAAGTATGCAATGAAATCTAGAAGATTTAGGATCTTTGCTTGGGAGTGTTTACATTTGCATTTCTATACCCCAAGCAGACTCCAAATAATTTTTCCTCAGGTAGATTATAAATGGTGGTGGTGATGGGGAAGAAAAAGGTAACTGGGAATATATGTTTTGAGAGTGTAATGAGTTGGCAGACTGTAAAAATTCCCTGCAGACTACTTTGTCAAATGCTGGGTGAGCGAATTGATGTAACTATGGAAATGACTTTTTTGAGCTGTTACAGAATTGGAATTGCTTAGAAATAGTAAGGTCTTGATGAGTTTCTGGTGGCTGCCTAAAAAGTGCTTACTAGAAAATGGAAATCAAAATCTAAACCAATTTTACTAGAAGAAGTGAATGTACTAAAAGAGATAAAATAATTTGAAGTGGGATCTGTGGAAAAGGTAGGAGCAAATTACAAAATGGAAATTATGGGAATAATTCATACATAATAATGTTTTGGAGGGAGGAATGAGGTTTAAGGGAAGACAAGAATTGAATGAGCTATGTAATGTTGGACTGACAGTAACTGTATAGAAGATTATAAGTGATTGCGTTTGCAACTGAAAATATGTCAAAGTAGTTTGCTTATATATATATATATATATATATATATCTATAGATATATATATATATTTCTATATATATATATATATATATATATCTATAGATATATATATATATGTATATATCTATAGATATATATATATATATATCTATAGATATATATATATATATAGATATATATAG